>NC_132902.1:26506267-26608767 GCF_030463535.1 Salminus brasiliensis
GACAGTGTCAATACATACTGGATTAAAATCCACATTCACGTACGACTATCAGACAGTAAAATTTACATTTACACATCGAAGATTCAGATTCATCTTAAAATCAATCCGGTTTTTACTGTCAAACTAAACACAACTACACAAGCTGTAGATTCATACAGGATTAAAATAGTTTTATAGTTATTTTTACCAGATGTGTACAAGCCACAGATTCAGATTCATTCAGAATTAAAATCACTCCGATTGTTACTGTCAAACTGGAAAACACTGAATTTTCATACTGGATCATCATTACTACTTTCAGATTGATTCAGGTAACAAAATAAAACACAGAAGCTGCAGATTCATACTGGATTAAAATTCACATCCACATATAACTTTAACACACAGGCCGTACCAGGCCGTAAAATGTACACACAGCAAATTCAGATTCATTCTGGTTTAAAATCTCTCAAGTTTTTATTGTCAAACTAAAAAAAAAAGAAAACAAAACACAGCTACATAAACTGCAGATTCATACTGGTTTAAAATAATCTCATAGTTATTAATACCAGCCATATTCAGTGACAATTCATACTGGATTAAAATCCACTTCCACATACGACTATCAGACTGTAAATTTTATAAGCGACAGATTCAGATTCATTCGGAATTAAAATTCAGATTAATTCTGGTTTAAAATCACTCCTGTTGTTACTGTCAAACTGGAAAACACTGAATATTCATACTGGATTAAAATCATCATTACTACTTTCAGATTGATTCAGGTAACAAAATAAAACACAGAAGCTGCAGATTCATACTGGATTAAAATCACATCTCAAACATTATTTCTAAAAAACAACAAACGTAAGCAAATCAGCAAAATGTGCAGTGGAATATAACACTTTATTATTTTAACACAGTAAAAAATTCTACAAATAAAAACAACAATCTCTAAATGACAAAAAAAGATATTTTGACTAGATCTTGTTTAAATAATTAGTCAATATTATCGGTTTCTGCAGAGGACAGCTGTAGGATAGGTGTCTTTTAATGAGCATTGTTCTTGCTGGCCCTGGAAAACCAGATCTGTTCTCCTATCAGGGAATATTAGACTCTGACATTAACATCTGGCCACTATGATCTGATCATCCATCATCCAATCAGGACACAGCACAATTACGTATACTGGGCCATTGCAGAAATGTAGCCTTGGTAAGCACAAATGCATCAGATCTGATTTCTTTACATGATATTTACATTTTTAGAGGAAATGCTGGGTTTGCAGAAATTCCAGGTCTGTTTAGATACACATTCAGGTACTTAATATGCAGGAACATGTACATGTGCTTAGCAGCCACAAACGAAAGCGCAGTCGAGTGAAGAATATGGGCTAAGCTCCTGTATCCACAGCCGTATCCTGTCTCTTTCCTAAACATCTACTCACTGTGCTCAGAAGTATGATCTAAAATCTGACATCAAATCCAGGGCTTTCGTCAACCTTCTGAGATCAACACTGACTCAGTGAGTCTGTGTCCCGGCCTTGGATCTCAGCTCAAATCCTGATTCTAGAACCACAACTGGAAACGCCCCAGCTGCAGTTTTACCCGCAACCCAGTTTTGGCCTGACACTGATCTTATTAGAATGTATACACAATTATATATATATATATATATTATTCTTTATCACATCATCAAATTCAAGAACCAGAACTACACCCTGCAGATTCATACTGGGTTAAAATCACTTCCAAATTATTACCATCAGTAATAACTTTACAAGATACCAACCATGAAGATTCATACTGGGTTGAAAAAATATATTTTTAAAAAGTTATTGAAATAGGACTACTACACACTACACATAATGGAGATTCATACTGGGTTAGAACTGCTCCATAATTATTATGATCAGACTGTACAAACTACATATACTGCAGATACATACTGGATTATAATCACCCCTTAATGATTGCAATCACTCTAAAAATATATACATTGTAGATTCATACTGGGTTAAAATTACACCCAACATTGTGAAAACGTTAGACTCTATTCTCTAGATTTATACTGGAATAAAATCACAGACTGTACAAACTGCATTTGCAGCAGATTCATACTGGATTACTTTCATACTGAATCACTGTAAAAATATACACACATTGTAGATTCATACTGGGTTTAAACCACACACCAATTATTACAATTATTACTACTCCATTATTTTAACTATCAAACTGTACAAACTACAAACAATGCACATTCATACTGGATCAAAATCAGTGCACAGTTATTACTTACACATTGTGAAAGCTATAGACACCATTATCTATCTCTGGGTTAAAATCACACCAATGTGACTATAGAAAGCAATGTAAGTACATTATATATGAACTCCACAGATATTACACACACTGCAGATTCATACTGGATTAAAATGAGCCACCAGATATTACGACTACACTGTATAAAACCACACACCCTGCAGATTCATACTGTATTAAACCATGTACTACCATCATACTGTACAAGCTACATCCCCTGCAGATTCACACTGGACTAAAATCACTTTAAAGTTATTACCATTAGACTGTACTAACTACACACCCTGCAGATTTATACTGGATTAAAATTAGTCCACAGTTATTACCATTAGACTGTACTAACCACACACACTGCAGATTCATACTGGAAGAATGAAACAATGTGACAATTATTGAAACACGCTACAATTATTGCTATCACTGTCGGAAAGTAGACAGTTCAGATTCATACTGGAAGAAAATCATCCCACAATTACTACCGCTGGACTCCACAAACTCCACATTATCATTATTCAGACTGTAAAGCTGTAAAGACATTCATTTATCCCTTCAGTCATTCAGAAACCCTGCGCCGAGGGTTCAGGCCTGCCCTCAGTGTGTCTGTTCCCTCTCTTAACACTTGGTGGAGCCATTAAGTTATCGCTTTAGTTGAGTGGGAGCGTATTACAGATGCTCATCAGAATGACAAGACCCAATTGATCCTGCCCACTTTGAGCAGACGTGTGAACTGTAAGAAAGTGTTAACCAGTGTTTCAAGGTGAGTGCTGTGTGTGTGTGTGTGTGTGTGTGTGTGTGTGTGTGATGTTTTACTCTGGCTGATGGTGATGACAGTTAAAGTGCACTAATCATTGCGTCTCGCTGACGTGTTCAATCTCTCCCATCAGAAGATGGTCGTTGTCTCTGCTTGTTTTGCTTCAGCTTGTCTAACGTGCAATTTATTAGGCCTGAATGGCCTGAAGGTCACAGTGTTACTAAAGAGGTCACAAGCAGAGTGAAGTCCTACTGCAGCTGGATTAGCTTCAGCAGTTCTGGATCGTAGGACTAAAATGTTGCTCTTCATTGTAAAATCCATCGTTTTGGAAAGTCTTTCACTGGTATACTGGTATCAAAAACGTACTGGTAAATATCCAGTGCACTCTTACAGTGCCTCATGTACCTGTAATTCATACTGGGATTCATACTGGGTTAGAACTGCTCCATAATGCAGATTCCAGTATGGATTACAATCACTGCACAGTTATTACTGTATATTTTACTGACACAAACTATAGACCCCATTATCTAGATTCATACTGGATTATTTTTTTTACTAAGACAAACTATACACACTGCAGAGGTCAAGTTTTAAAATAACAGACTGTACAAACTACACATGCAGCAGATTCATACTGGATTACTTCATCCTGAATCACTGTAAAATATCCACACATTGTAGATTTATACTGGGTTAAAATCACACTAATGTGATTATAAAAAGCAATGTAAGTACATTACATATGAACTCCACAGATATTACAAACCCTGCAGATTCATACTGGATTAAAATGAGCCAATAGTTATTACGACTACACACACTGCATATTCATACTGGATTCAGTTCATTCCACACTTATTACCATTTGACTGTACTAACTACACATCCTACAGATTCATACCGGATTAAAATTAGTCCACATTTATTACAGTCAGACTGAACAAACTGCATACTGCAGATTCATACTGGATTAAACCATTCACTACCATTATATTCTACAAGCTACATACCCTGCAGATTCATGCTGGATTCAAATCGCTCCACATTTATTAACATTAGACTGTACTAAGTACACACCCTGTAGATTCATTCTGGATTAAACCATTTACTACCATCATACTGTACAAGCTAAACACCCTGTTGATTCATACTGGATTAAAATGAGTCCACAGTTATGACAGTCAGACTGAACAAACTGCACACTGCAGATTCATAGTGGATTAAACCATTTACTACCATCATACTGTACAAGCTACACACCCTGCTGATTCATACTGGATTAAAATGAGTCCACAGTTGTTACAGTCAGACTGAACAAACTGCACACTGCAGATTCATACTGGATTAAACCATTTACTACCATCATACTGTACAAGCTACATACCCTGCAGATTCATACTGGATTCAGTTCATTCCATACTTATTACCATTTGACTGTACTAACTACACATCCTACAGATTCATACCGGATTAAAATTAATCCACAGTTATTACAGTCAGACTGAACAAACTGCACACTGCAAATCCATACTGGATTAAACCATTCACTACCATTATACTCTACAAGCTACATACCCTGAAGATTCATACTGGATTTAAATCGCTCCACGTTTATTAACATTAGACTATACTAAGTACACACCCTGTAGATTCATTCTGTATTAAACCATTTACTACCATCATACTGTACAAGCTACACACCCTGCTGATTCATACTGGATTAAACCATTTACTACCATCATACTGTACAAGCTACACACCCTGAAGATTCATACTGGATTAAAATTAGTCCACAGTTATTACAGTCAGACTGAACAAACTGCACACTGCAGATTCATACTGGATTAAACCATTCACTACCATTATACTCTACAAGTTACATACCCTGAAGATTCATACCGGATTAAACCATTTACTACCATCATACTGTACAAGCTACACACCCTGAAGATTCATACTGGATTAAACCATTCACTACCATTATACTCTACAAGCTACATACCCTGAAGATTCATACTGGATTTAAATCGCTCCACATTTATTAACATTAGACTGTACTAAGTACACACCCTGTAGATTCATTCTGCATTAAACCATTTACTACCATCATACTGTACAAGCTACACACCCTGCTGATTCATACTGGATTAAACCATTTACTACCATCATACTGTACAAGCTACACACCCTGAAGATTCATACTGGATTAAACCATTCACTACCATCATACTGTACAAGCTACATACCCTGAAGATTCATACCGGATTAAACCATTTACTACCATTATACTCTACAAGCTACACACCCTGCTGATTCATACTGGATTAAAATGAGTCCACAGTTATTACAGTCAGACCTAACAACAAACTGCGCACTGTAGATTCATACTGGACTAAATTCCCTCTACATTGAAACTGAAACAGTGTTAATTCTTACTGGATTAAATGTAACTAGTGTTTCTCACACAAATGAATTCGTTTAAAGCTTCTCCGAACAAATTCCCACAAAGGAGAAAACCAAGCTCCCTTCGTTTAGATTAATCACAGAGCGCCGCTACGATACTGAGCTGAACTGTGCGGTCGTGGCTAATCAAAAGTAGGCAGGCTGGAAATTCCACCATTCCAACGTTAGCTTGATTACACAGCAGTGAAACACCAGGTACATCACAGAACGCCACCATGCGGATCTAATCCAGCTCTGATGGGGCTGCTGGGCTTCCGCTGTAGGCCCAGCAGCAGGTACTGTCCTCAGTACCCACGAGCACAGCCAAACACATGTTGCGGCAGTTTTTAGAGAGAGGGAGGGAGGGAGTGGTGAAGAGGGAGAGAGATGCAGGGAGAGATGGCAGGCCCTTTGAGTGTTTCTCTGCTCGAGAATGAAAGAGAAATAACTGTCAGTGTCGTCGTAAAGTGTGAAACGCCGCCGTTCTCCACAGCAGTGTATTGAACTCAGCCCTGATGCATGAAAGCTGTCATATCTCCACTACTCTCGCACACTTACACACACACACACACACACACACACTTTCTCATGCTCTTCCTCCTCCTCTTCCTCCTCCTCCTCTTCCTCCTCTTCCCGCTCACCGCTCTCGCCTCTCTCCAGCCGACGCGAGCATATCAAAGCCAGCCTAATGAGATCATTTGGGCGAGAATTACACAACACACTGTTTGTCAGATTAGTCTAAGATAACAAGCCATGAGTTTGCCATTAGTCGACGCCGACGAAGACGGAAAGCCGCAGACAGAGAGAGAGAACAGAAGGGCCTTTCTTTCCATTGTAGAGGAAAGAGGGAACAAATACAGAGGAAAAGAGGAATAATAAGCGCCGAGATGGGGATATAAAAAACAGTCAGGATTAAAAGGCTTCAGATGCTGTGGATCTAACACACTGGACGCGTTCAGATAAGACATTTGAGTGCAGAGGAAAAAAAGAAAGCTCCCATACCGAGCAGGGTGCATGATCCACTCCACTTCTGCAGGAAATTACAATACTTCATTACGCAGCAGGGAATTAGCACAGGAAAAGCAGCTTTGAAATGTCTCACCTACACGCAGCCATGCTGTTCCCGGCTGACAACAAAGGATTAAGCTCAACTTTCTGCTTCTCCAAAGCGAACGCAATGTACAGCCACAGCTGGCTTCCTTCCGCAGCTCGGAAATTCGGGAGAGAAGTCAGGATTTCCCCCAAAAAACCTTCAAAATCCACCAACAAAACCACCACACCAGAAGCCATGTTCCGTTATTTTTTATATAATTAGTTTTAATGATTCATTTTATTTATTATTGTGTCCACTTCCTCATGCTCTTACGGTGCTTCCCCTTTGAGTCTCGGTCCCTCTGAGGGGTTCTTCATCTGGCTCCTAGAGAGGTTCTCCCTTGGCAATGCTTGTTAAGGGGGCTGTTTAGAGCCAATAATGCACTGTGCAGTGAGCAGTGAAATGTGATTATAGAATGCAATGTAACTCCACAGATATTACATACCCTGCAGATTCATAGTGGATTAAAATGAGCCGACAGTTATTATGACTACACTGTATAAAACTACACACTGTAGATTCATACTGGATTAAACCTTTACTACCATTATACTGTACAAGCTACATACCCTACAGATTCATACTGGATTAAAATGAGCCGACAGTTATTACGACTACACTGTATAAAACTACACACTGCAGAGACATACTGGATTAAACTTTTACGACCATTATACTGTACAAGCTACATACCCTACAGATTCATACTGGATTCAAATGAGCTGATAGTTATTATGACTACACTGTATAAAACCACACACACACTGCAGATTCATACTGGATTAAACCATTTAGTACCATTATACTGTACAGGCTACATACCCTGCAGATTCATACTGGATTAAAATAAGCCATCAGTTATTATGACTACACTGTATAAAACCACACACACTGCAGATTCATACTGGGTTAAAATGAGCCATCAGTTATTACGACTACACTGTTTAAAACTACACACTGCAGATTCATACTGGATTAAACCATTTACTAACATTATACTGTACAAGCTACATCCCCTGCAGATTCATGCTGGGTTAAAATGAGCCGCCAGTTATTACCACTACACTGTACTAACTACACACTCTGCAGTCTTTGCCCACAAAGATTTATTTTTTTCAGCAGCTGAAAATCCAGTTTAATATTTTCTTTTAAACACATTTTCTCTTCGTTTGTTTGCTTATTTGATTATTTTTACTTTTTTGCGCATCCAGGTCAACTAAGCCTAATCTTCACCAAAATAACACATCAGAATGAACACCTGGGAATTTAATGGCCTGTCCAAGGTCAAAGGGGGAAAATGTGTTTGCATTTACCTCTTCTATTTTAACTTAACTGATGAAATGCCTAATTGGGCTTTTGGCAGAATAACAGGTGTTCCTAATTGACAAAGACATAATGAGCCTCAGAAAGGTCAGACGTAGATTAACAATCAACATTTTGATTTTAAACGCACACCTCTATCTTTAGCCGTGCGGGTACAGCATCACTTCACTGAAACCTTCCTACTAATTTACAGGTTTGGGTCGGAGAAAAAAAAGAAAAAGACTTTGGTCAACTTTGACGCAGATGTTAATTAGCACTAAAAAATTGTCTTTAAGTTCCTCTTAAATGAACATGTTGAAGATGCGCAGAGCTGGATGTGAGGGCAACTCAGGCGGGTCATTTGAGAAGAACTGATATTTTGGCTTTTTAAAGTAAGATATAATTTACTTGAATTCTGGGTAGAGTGGATCATGCTGGAATTATCCTCAGATGCACAGACTGAGTTCATATTGGAGGGTTTGATAGTTTACAGTACTGAAGCCATGTGTTAATCTAGTCTATAACTAAAGTAAGCTAAATTTCACTGAACCAAACTAGATTTAACTGCAGCATAGTACTGATACATAACATGCAACATGCATAACATTTACACTAGGATTATTATTATTATTATTATTATTATTATTATTATTATTATTATTATTATTATTATTATATGTTTCTGTAAATGTGTATATAATTATATCTGTACATAATAGTCAGGCTACATATGGACGATTACAGATTATTTCTTTATTACTTTTAGTACTTTTTAACTTAGTAGTAGCTTTCAAACATCATCATCATTATCAACAACTCACAGTGAGAGCTAGCCAGGCTAAATTATTGCCTCCAAACATGGTGGAGGTAGTTTCATAAGCAACTCACAGTGAGAGCTAGCCAGGCTAAAGTACAGCTTCCAAGCATGGTGGAGGTTGTTACGATAGCTAAAAACCCCAAAGGTAATGCAATGAGATGACTTCCCCCATATACTGTCACATATATTTAGGAGTTATTACACATGGAGTCATATTTATATACAAAACATAGAAATTATATTTAACTAATTGTGTTTGCAACTAGATTCTCCTGTCATTGTTGTTGATGTCAGCAAACCTGGGGTGATTTCTCTTCAAAAGACAGGCCTGGCCAACAGGGCCTTCTTATACTTGGTCACTCCTCACAGCAGCTCTGCTGCATTTGGCTGGAATCAGGAAAACCTTCAACAAAATTCATTCTGTACTAGATTACCTTTAGTGTTACAGTTCCAAACACAACATTCATCCATTTTCACCAAAGCTTTAGAGGTCAGATGTATATATGGGCATGCAGGATTGTACAGTATGTTTTACGCCCTAGGCTGGCCCAGACTGTTGTGCTCCTAAAATTACTAGCGCCCCCTACTTGTTGTGGCATAAAAGTGCCTAATTCACCCTATTAGACACTGAGTTTTGTTTCATTGCCATCCATGTTCTCTGATACTTAAAATCAGAGCTGACCCAAGACATATTTGAATTGCGTGGCCGCTTAGGGCCCCCATGTTGCCCCAAGATATCATGATAAAAATATATATTTTAAAAATAACATTGAATAATAAAATGAAATGGTACAAAGCCATTTTTTTGGTAAAAGCCATCTAGAATATATCTAGAGGAACCACCAACCTGTGTGCTTAGAGACCTTCTGATCTATATGAATGCTTGTGTGTGCTTGCGTCTGTAAATATGTATGTATGTGTAGGAGACTGAATTATTCCCATTTACTCGTGCCAACACACTTTTGTTCAGCTGAAGAAAGAGCTGCTTGCGTAAACAATGCTGGCTTTTGTTCTGTGACTCACACAGGACAATGCAGAAGATGCAGCCCATCCCGTGAATAGATGTGAAATAGACTGACTGCAAAACATGTTTTTATGTGAAATCGACACTGTTCTCTGCCCTGGCTGAGGCTGTTCACAAAGCATCACGTCACTCTGTAGGAGGAGTAACTGAGGCTGTTCTGCTTCGCTGTGTAGGTCTATGAGTCCAGACTGTGTCCGTCGGCTTCTCTGCAGACTCTGTATTAGCCTCTTCTCAACCTGTGAGACCCACCAGCACTGACCACCACAGAGCAGGGAGGTAGTATGTGGGTGGTGGGTCTACATTCTCAGCACTGACTGCAGTGACCCTGACTGACCTGGTGGTGGTGGCGAGTGTGTGTTAGTAGTGTGTGTTGAGCTGCTGGTTCGAGTGGATCAGATGCAGCAGTGCTGCTGGAGTGCTTAAACACTTGGTCTCTATTAGACACTCCTGGCTAGTGGGTCCACCTTGTAGATGAAGGTAAAGTCAGAGACAGGAGCTCTGTATCTGCTGCTGCACAGTTTGAGTTGGTCATCCTCTAGTCCTTTATCAGTGACCACAGGACGCTGCTGCCCACGGGACGCTGCTGCTCACGGGACGCTGCTGCTCACGGGATGCTGCCAGCTGGATAGTTCTAGTTGGTGAACTCCACTCGTACCAGCAGCTCAACACACACTACTAACACACTCACCACCACCACCATGTCAGTCATTGTCACTGCTGTCAGTGCTGAGAATGTAGACCCACCACCCACATACCACAGTCTGCTCTGTGGTGGTCCGTCCTGTGGGGTCCTGAGCCTTGAAGAACAAACAAGGTGAGAGGAGGAGGCTGATAACAGAGTCTGCAGAGAAGCTGATGGATACAGTCTGGACTTGTAGAACTACACAGTGCTCCTATATGAGACGTGGTGGTATTAATGTTATGGCTGATCAGCTATATATATATACTATTTAGCTGTTGTTCAAGAACATAAAAATCCTTCTGCAGCTGAAGGAAGCTGGTATTCAGTCATCATCTACTGTTTCATCTCCTGCAGCTTTAGAAACACTGATGAAGGCTTTTATCAAAAACATCCCGCTACCCTGGAAACTCGCAATTTTAACGGACTCTATTCCCCTGGAATGCTCTTCACCTAACAAATTCCATTTTGGCCTTAAAAACACAGCTCTGCTGCAGTCTCGCTGTAAACACACAGGTGAGCATGCTTTGTTGTTTTCTGTCAGTTTGCAGTAAGACTAACCACAGCCCAGTTTCCTAAAAGCCACTTAGCTTTCAGATGATCTTAACAGGTAGAGAGAGTGTTCAGTGTGCTGCTTGCTCGGCCCTTTAACAACCTTCTCTTCTCTGAGAAACAGATGGGAAACCCAACCCTGGTTTGTTCTGGGGAAAACAGTAGCACTAGGCTTGTTTCACTTTACACAGCGCTGAGCAGATCGATCAGTTCCCGGCTCAGTAGAATACACACTGGGTTCAGATATGCACTTTTAGCTGGGTGTTTTTACCAGCATGACATGAAAGGAGTTCAGTGTGAACACAAGCCCGAGTCACAGCAGTTTACCTAGAGGAGACTCAGCAGAATTTCACTCAAAACATGGCCAGATCTTCATTTTTTTGGCAAATCAGTGGGTTTTAGAACATGACTCCTTTCAACTCCATTCAACTCCATTCAACTCTATTTAGCTTAAATGTTCAATGCTACGCTTTACCTAGGGTGATTATTTTTTTATTTATGGAGGCTGTACAGTGCCCAAGAAGGACACTGGGGACACACAGGTGTCCACCGTGGTTAGGATGGTGTGGCTGGGGGGGCTTTGTGTAGGCCTAAGCTGTAGGACCATAACCATAAGTCTCTGCATTGCAAAGCCTAGGCTGCAGCCGAGGTAGGACTGTTCTATGAAGACTCCCTCTTCGTAGCCTATTGGTCGCACAAATGGAAAGGTCTAACAAGGCAGCATGGTGACATCACCAGAAAGGACCCGCCTCTTGCTGTGGGAAACGTCATGAAAATTTATTATAATTATAAAAAAAACAACATTTTATAACAAACTCAGCTCTGGAGGTCTTGTTTTCTGCCGTTTTTGTGGTGTGTGTTGTATGTGTGCAGAAAACTGTGGGTAACCAAGGCTTTAAGTGGGCAACTAGGCAGTATATGAAGTGTCCTTTCATTTGGAGAAGCCTTCAATAAAGAAGCAAGAAGCCAAGAAATGCAGCCTACCTCGCCTGTAGCCTAGGCTTTGGAAGGCAGTGTGCGTGAGAGTGGGAGGGGCGTAAATACCTTTAAAAACATGGAACTACATTAGTCTATTAACATATCATTTACCAAGACCAGTTAACGGCCCATATGACTAAATCATCTCCTTTCAGTTTTTAGGATCATAATATTTCATTATAATTCACAATAAAAATAGATGTTTGTATATTTGTCAGGCTTTTTTGTACAACATTTAAATTTGGCACTTGCAATTTATAATGTTATAGAATTTCATGATGAATGGACCAATAGAAATGCTCCAAAATTACTTGGAATAAAATGTTACTTTGACTGCCATTGAAAGTTTTTTATTTATTATTTTTTTATTTTTATTTTTTTTTTTTTCCTTTCTAAATTTCTAGAATTGCAAATTTGGAGATGCAGTGTTTCTGCATGACATGATTTATTTGCATTAGTGTTTAGGCATGTGTAGTCTCTTTCTCTCAGATATACATATTGTGAAGTACGTTCATTAAGCTAATGTAATTGGTGACAGTCTAAGACCAGTGTTTGTTAGCCACATTATCCTAGCATCTCCCGTTGTAATCTAAAGAAGTGCACATGTCTTACCAAACATGTCTCGGCTGATTGATGGCAGCAGGGTTTAATGATCAATCACATTCATTTGATTTTTCATCAAACTGTTAACTTTCCTCACTACTGTGGACAACAGACCAATGACAGCAGAGTTGTGGGAGGAGTTAGGGTGGAGCATGTTCACACTGCACACAGTGAAATTCGAGATCAGTGTGTAGAATCCAGAGCAGAGCTTTCTGTGTGCTACCATGTTTTTCCTGCTGCGTAAAAGCTGAAGGCGGCTTTGGCTCTTGTTGGATGCGCTGTGTTTTTACTTGACTGTGAGCTCATTCAGAGCATGAGGAGCTTATTATTGTTTTTAATCAATCAGAGAAAGGATAAAGCGTGAGTAATGTGTGATTTATATTCATATTTATGTGTCTGTTGTTCAGAATGAGACGGAGTGACGCTGACAGATTGAAGCAACATCAGTGAGGATCATGTTATTAATAGAGGAGTGGAGATTAAACGGTAGAAATAGCCGATTCATTTGGAGCCAAAACAGTTTCAATCTGTGCTTTTAATACAAAAAAGATCATTATTCAGGCTCCACCTGCTCCTCATATCCTCAAACCAAGGATGGCACTCTGATGAAGGATAAAGCTCTCTGATAAAGAGCGTTGAAGCTAAATGCAGCTGAAACATTCGAACACAGCTGCCTTATCACTGAACCTTCACAGGTATCATGTCTTACTGTATATGAATATATTAGTGTATATATATATATATATATATATATAGATAGATATATATATATAGATATATGGATATATATATATATATATAGATATATGGATGGATGTTTTTTTAGCCTGGTCCTCCTCATCTTCACGAATAGATGCCAATAATTCTGGAGCTGAATATGAATAACAGCGGATCATCATCACGCTTCTGGAGTGTCGGCTTGATTGCGAGGATGGATGAGGTGGCGTGACTGGGAGCAATGGTAACCGATGAGGGATGGGAGTGCATGCAGAATGTGATAAAGAGTGAACTGGTTTCTTCCACACACACAGAATCAGAACAGCAGAGGGGAGCAGCTGCTTTGAGAGGATTCTCGGCCTTTGGGATTTGACTTGGAGGAACACTCACATGCATTCAGCCTACTTCATCTAGAAGGAGGAATCTGAACTCTGGAGTTTTCTGACCGAACACACACTGATACACTGATGTGTTTTTTTTTTAAAGGTCAGTAAAAAACACATCATGTTGGCTGTAATATAAGTAAAATAAGTGGACTTCTGAAAGAACCACAGTTTTGGAGGAGCATCATGCCTGAATCTTTATTCATCAAAAGGTGGAGGGGTCCAGCACTGGAGGTCAAACCAGAAGCTCCCAGATTCACTCCTCCACCCCAAGTTCTCAGAGTTCCCTCCCCTCCTACAGTCACAAGGTCTCTTCTCACATAGTGACCAAACTCACAAAAGACACATTTATACACTATAAAGACAAAAAAAAAAGTATTTGGACGCCTGCTCATCCATAGTTTCTTCTGAAATCAAGGCTATAAAAAGAGTTTCTCTTGCTTTTGTTGGAGTAACTGTCTCTACTGTCCAGGAAAGAAGGCTTTCTACTAGATTTAAGAGGAGCATTGCGATGAGGATTTGGTTGCATTCAGTAACAAGAGCTTAACAAGTAAAATCCTATCCTATTGCATCTAGTCTAAATATCTCATATTTCCCGTTTTGGATTATTGTAGTATTATATAAAACTACAGATATATGCAATGATATAATATTAAATAAAAAATAACAGATCATTTAGCTGTTGTCAGGAAATAATGCTTAAAACAAGCAAAATTATGGAATAACTTGCTAAGGTATCGTTATTTGTACTGCGTGACTGTAGTATAGGACAGCGCCCTGAGAACTTGGGCTGGAGATCTTCCAGGGTCTTCTGCTTTGGGGTAGAACTGAAATGAGAGGGGAGGAGATGAGGAGGTAGTGGGGTATCACAGGCAAGAAAGGGCAGTGAGCTATAGCAGACTTTGGGTCAAAGGTCACCATGCCTAATGCCAGGTTTGGGCTAGAGGGGTATAAACTCCCCACCCCTCCACCCCCCCAGCACTGAGCTGTGGAGCAGTGGAGCTGCTGTGTTCTCTGGAGTGATGGATGGAGCTCCATCTAGACATCAGAACCTGACCTCACTGAGGTCTCATTAGGGGCTCTCATGAGGCTCTCAGGAGGCTGGGTGCAGTCAAATGATCCTCACAGCAATGTTCCAGCATCTAGTGAAAAGCATTCTCAGAAGAGCAGAGGCTGTTCCTGCAGCAGAGGGGGGAACACACGGTGACAGTGTGGATAATGAGTGCAGTGTTTGTGACCTTTCCGAGGAGAACGCAGGAACTCTGAGTTCTGTAGGAATAATAAAAATGGAGAGCAGGGCTCCTCTTCCTCAGCTGACCTGGCGAAAGGTCCGGCCCTCGTTCTGCCCTTTCGGAGACTGTCCCTGACCCGGGGGGCAATGAAGGTCACTCGTTTTTACCTGACTGTCATGGACATTCACCTTTAGACCCCAAGCATCTTCTTTCTCTTTGTCTCTCTGCCTTTTTTCTCATTATTCCTCTCTCTCTCTCTCTCTCTCTCTCTCTCTTGTTTCTCACTCACTCTATTCAGGCTTCAGAATTTTAATATTTCAACTTTTCTCTCATTTATAATTTCTATTGTACGTTTTGCTGCTTTATTCAAACCGACATAACCACTATCATCAAAGCCTAGCTCTACTTTACCCTAAACCTGACACCAGACCAGGCCAGTATGAAGGGGACCCCCACCCCCCACCACAAGACATAAAGGATAAAGAGGGACCCTTGTTGTGTAAGTTATTCACTGTGCGCTCGTCTGACTCCATCTCTTTTCTGAAAACCACCACCATGACGTCTAATCCCAAACTGCACGACTGCTCAGAGCGAACCATGGCCTTCCCCCATCTCCAATCTGTCATTTCTGATGGAGCTCCATAAAAACGTAGAGGCTTAGAGAGAGGCCTGGACATTTGCATTGCAATTGACATTAGCATAGTATGTGTGTGTGTGTGTGTGTGTGTATGACCTGTATCTCATATTTTTTCGTTATCTCTGCTTATAGGAGCTGTGTACTAAACAGAGCCGGCTTAAGCAGAGCCTGGCCACTTCCTATATCCCTCACTGTATCAAACTATGACTAATGTAAAATTTCAGACGCAGTCTGTGAGAGCGTCTTCTGCGAGTGGAGGCGAATGGAGCTAAACGGCTAAAGCTACGTGTCCAGTATACTTCCCTTCTTTGTGGAATAGAACGATGTATTCAATAAAAGCAGAGAAAACGCTGCTGACTGCTGACTGGTTGGCAACCGGACTGATCAATCAGATCAGCGTATTCTGCCAGTCTGCTCATGGCGGCTGTCGTCAAGTGATTTGCACTCACTGATGTCATCATTAGGAATGAGGCACTTCTAAACAGGCCGAACATCAGACTATTCAAACTCCTAAACACGTCATAATTTTCCCTGTTCTTTTCTCCTATGTGCTGCGCTGCCCCTGCTGTCTGCTTGGTGCTAATACAACCTCTCTCTCTCTTTCTCTCTCTGCCCAGTTCCAACTGTTCCATCCTGGCTCCCCCAGACCCGGCTCTCCACTACCCTCCTGCCCGCTGTCCTGCTAAGGGGCCTCTGGGGCATTGATTCATCCTCAGCTCACTGCAGGACTCTGCTTCTGATTGTTCAGCTACAGGACTTTATCATCTCACTCACATTTTCATCTTGTTTGGCTTGACACCACATTTACCTTTTTATTTTTATTGTTGTTTTTATTTCAGTTTTAATTTTTATTATGATCCGGTGTCGACCCGAGGAGGACGTGTTCCTCTTTTGAGTCTTGGTTCCTCTCGTCAGGGTTTCTCTCGAGGAGGTTTTTATTATGATAAGTAATAAGTGTAATCAACTTCTAATATTTTTATGAAAATGCAAAATGATCCAACTCAGTTATTTAGACTAGATTTTACTTGCTAAGGTATCATTATTTGTACTGCATGACTGTAATATAGGAGAGAACCTCGAGAACTTGAGCTGGAGATCTTCCAGGGTCTTCTGCTTTGGGGTAGAACTGAACTGAGAGGGATAATTCGTTAAGAATTTAAAAAATAAAATTGTTGGAAAATTATCCTCTAATTGGTCTCCTAGTGGTAAGAGAGGGGAAACGGCAACTTATAGGTGGTCTTTCAAATCCCGGCACTTTATTGGGTATTCTAGAGATGCAATGCCATAGAAGGACCACTGCTGGTTCTATTAAAACCATGCTTGTGACTCTTTTAGCCCAAAGGTGGTTTAACCAACAGGTCTAGGTTCTAGATTTTAGGCAGGTCTTGTGGGAGATGCAGTGAGATGCAGTGGTCAGTACCTACCAAAAGTGCCCCAAGGAAGGACAACCAGTGAACCGGCGACAGGGTCTTAAGCACCCGAGGCTGTCTGATGCTTGTGGATGCCCCACCCTCCTCCCAACTGACATGACTTTAAAGATCTGCTGCTAGGGTCTTTAGGTCGTCTGGATACTACAGGACTGTGGATGCCATGCCTGGACGGGTTTTGGAGGCAAAAGGGGGAACTACACTTTCTTATGCAGGCGTTTTTTTTTTGGTGTATGACTTTTATGAGCAGGTTTGAGGGGGAGAGAGTGGACGGTCCGGTCCTGCTGAGGTTTTAGGAGAACAGGTAACTGAATAAAATCAAAGCAGTCAGTTTCACACTGACATGCAAATGAAGCTCTGTTCTTTTGTCTGAGCAATCTGGAAAAGAGCTTTTCAAAATTTATTGAGAGGACCCCTCCTCACCCCCCCTCCCTTCCCTTTTGTACATGCTAAACAGAAGCTGGAGTTCAATGGCAGCTCTAAAAAACACTCAAGTTTTAATGGACGACATGAGAGCCGTCGTCAGCCGCAGCCGAGAGATGAAAGAGCGTGGCGATTGGCCAGGGCCACCTGAATAAACCAGAGCACATCAGAGTGGAGTAAACACAGGGAGAAGGCCCACGTGAATCAGACACTCCTCACGTACAACCAGGAGCACACACACACACACACAAACACACACTCACACAAACACACACACACAAACACACACACACACACATATATATACTCCAAAACATCTCCTGAGGGCTTTTGTGCGGCTGTGGCAGGATCAGGAGTATTTGAGGGACACTCCAAGTCACCTGGATGAGAAACAGTGTGTTGTTCAGACTACAGCTGTTCCCACTACATGCAATGAGTCACGTCAGCATGTGTGTGTGTGTATGTGTGTATACCAGCTTGTATTAAAGTACACGCTCAGTGTTTCTAATAAAGTGGACAGTTAGTAAAACCTCAAGTTAAGAGGTTTCTAATAAATTGGCCAGTGAGTGGAAGTACAAGGTAGGTGTTTCTAATAAAGTGGTCAGTGAATGGAAGTACAAAGTAGAGGTTTCTAAAAAAAAGTGGCCAGTAAATTAAAGGTGTTTCTAATAAATTGACCAGGGAATGAAAGCACAGGGAATGTGTTTCTAACAAAGTGACCAGTGAGTGGACATACAAGCTCAGTGTTTCTAATAAACTGGCCAGTGAGTAAAGGCACAAAATAAAATTTTCCAATAAAGTGGCCGGTGAGTAAACCCTCAAGTTAAGGCGTTTCTAATAAAGTGGACAGTGAGTAAAAGTATAAGGCTGGTGTTTCCAATAAAGTGGCTGGTAAGTGGCAGCACAAGGTGGGGTGTTTCTAATAAAGTGACCAGTGAGTAAACTCTCAAGTTAAGGTGTTTCTAATAAATTGGCCAGTGAGTGAAAGCACAGGGAAGGTGTTTCCAGTGTATAGTGTAAAGTGGCCAGTGAGTGGACATACAAGCTCAGTGTTTCTAATAAAGTGGACACTGAGTGGAAGTACAATGTAGGTGTTTCTAATAAAGTGGCCAGTAGTGGAAGCACAAACACATTTCCATCCACTTATTTAATCCTTTAAAAGGTTCTTTATGGAACCAAAAGTGGTTCTCCTGTGGTGCCGCTCAAAGAACCCTTTGTAGCAGCTTTATTTTTGAAAGGTTTGTGTAGTTTGTGATGTAGCCTGAACACGCCACTACCCCGGAGAAGAGCTGGTGTTAAAACTGTCGGAACTTCTGAACGATCAAAAAGAACAAAGACAAAGTTTGGGGTTCTCCATTTTTCTGCAGCTTCATCGCCGTACTCATTAAATTTACTCACACGCTAAATCTTTGACCTCGTTTTCATCGTTAGGCTGAACAAGTGGAGTAAAATGGGATAAACAAAACCCCCTGCAGTGGCACCGTCCTCTAACCGTCCCATAGCAACCCATCTCTATACTTTATGATGCTACACCAGCCTTTACTCCACCGTGATTGGTGTTGATTGGCGGGGTGGGATGGGCAGCTGGACTGAGAGGGCTTTATTTCTGTGTGTGTGTGAGTGTGAGTGTATGTGATGAAACTCTAAGCTGTAGGCTCTTCAGTGTGTTATTATGATCTGGTGGCATTCATCACCGCTGGTCAGCATCGCCACATTGCCATGGCAACCTGGAGTATGTCCACACTCACAATCCCAGCATCCCAGTGGTACGGAGCTTTGTTTGTGCACTGTCCTCATTCTGGCCTGCTGCATGGCACATTCTCCTCACGCGTACGCCAACACACACACACACACACACACAAACACACACTTATACACACTCACACTCCACAATGGCAGTGCCTGCTCTGCCTTCAAATGAGCAGCGAATTGTAAGTTGCGTTTGACTTCATGAGCTGAAGGTGCCAGCGAAAACATTTAGTGCTTGAATGGTCGTCTTTGTCTTACGAACGCCCGGAAGAGAGGGGACAGAAGAGCCAGGTTTTCCCTTGGAGAGATGAAAGAGAGAAGAGAGAGAGAGAGAGAGAGAGAGAGAGAGTATGGGATCTCTCTCTGTGCATATGGTAGTAGTGAGAGGGGTAAAGGCAAACCTCGGTGGCTTCTCCGGTCCAGCGACTGCTGTTTTCAAGGGACTGGAGTGTCAGTTTTGACTCTAAGGCTTAGTTCACACTGCAGGACAAATTAGCTGTGTATGTCAAACCTGGAGTTTAGACTGATGGTAAGAAGAACAGCACAAAATATGCCTTGATCTGAGCTTTCCAGAGATCCAGGCCTCTTTTGAGAAGGCCGATGGAGACAGTGTCAAGAAACTCCCTCAGATCAAGAAGAAGAAGAAGAAGCCTGGAGAGGAACCAAGACTCAAACAGGGAACCCATCCTCCTGTAGATGGAGAGGAGATTAAACTGCAAGCTGAACTATCGCATGCACACTATGGACACTGTATTGACAAAAGTATTGGGACACCTGCCCATTAATTGTTTCTTCTGAAATCAGGGGTATTAAAAAGAGCTGATCCTGCTTTTGTTGGAGTAACTGTCTCTACTGTCCAGAGAAGAAGGCTTTCTACTAGATTTTGGAGGAGGAGCATTGCTGTAAGGATTTGATTGCATTCAGCAACAAGAGCATTAGTGAGGTCAGGATGTTGAATGTTCACCACTCTACCTCATCTCTAACTCCCCAACTCATCCCAAAAGTAGTGGATGGAGCTCCACCACCATCATTCCAGAGAACACAGTTCTTCCACTGCTCCACAGCTCCTCAATGCTGGGGTGCTTTATACCCCTCTAGCCCACGCCTGGCATTAGGCAGCATGGAGCCAATAGGTTCATGATGTTTATCTGCTCCAGAGAGTCCTATTCTATTGGCAGTACTTCTTTCTCTACAGGGACCAGACAAGCTGTGTGTGTGCATTTGCACATCTGTGTCAGCAATGGGTGCATCAGAAGAAGTGTCCTAGTAGGGTGGGCCAGGGGGGTGGGATAAATCCCCAGTATTAAGGAGCTGTGGAGCAGTGGAAGAGCTGTGTTCTCTGGAATGATGGTGCTGGAGCTCCATCCAGTACTTTTGGGATGAGTTGGGGATGGGCAAAACTGCAGAATTTAGGAGGGCTGTTCTCAGCTACGCCATGTCCTCTCATTTTCTCATTTCCTCTCTCTCCATCTCGCTCTCTCTGGTATTTGATCGCCCTTGGTGTCACCATCACTCAGCTCTGCCTGCGTCTCTGGAGATGAGCCGCCATGATACAAACATTACACCATCGGCACAGATCAGCCACTCCCGGCCCCTGTAATTACTGGCTCTCCCTATAATTAAGCTCCATAAATGAGCAAACATAATTAGAGGAGCGCTACGTGAATAAATGGGAGTGAACAGGTGAATGTATTCAGCTCTTTGATGAGGAACGAAAGGTGTATGCTAATGTGCTATCTGAACTAAGGAGAATAAAGTTAATTAGATATGACCTAAATATTTTCTTTATTATTGAGCTGCTGAGTGTGCGCAGCGTTTTGCAGTGGAGTGCAACTTAACTTTGCCGAAGCTGAGAAACGGATATGGTTGGGAAAAGAGCTGTTGTGCTGTGCTCATATTCACGGCCTCGGCATTCATTTTCTACAGGCACTCGATTCATAAAGCATGCTGGGAAAAATACAGAGGACAAATCATACAATCATGCAACTTTTACCAACAAGGCTGTGCATTAATGAGTAATGCTCACCATAGACTAGAGACTTTGCAAGGACTCTTTTGCGGAGGCTCTGAGTGATCCAGTGGACTAAGGCGCCACTAGGATCACCAGTTCGATTCCTGGGTCATGCTGCTTGCCATCAGCAGCCGGAATCAGAGGGAGCAAAACTGGCCATGCTCGCCTAGGGGTGGGCTGATGGCTCTTCCTCCCCACTTCCTCACTACCAGTGTGACATTGGTCAGCACAGGCACCTGTTAGCTGTTGTATCGGGGCTGGGGAGCTACCTAGCGATGCTGCATCAGCTGCAGATGGAAAAGAGACGGTGGCTAGCTTCATATGT
This sequence comes from Salminus brasiliensis, assembly GCF_030463535.1. Taxonomy (NCBI): domain Eukaryota; kingdom Metazoa; phylum Chordata; class Actinopteri; order Characiformes; family Bryconidae; genus Salminus; species Salminus brasiliensis. The sequence continues at coordinate 26,527,719 of NC_132902.1, forward strand.
GTCAGAAGAGACGTGTGCTAGTCCTCACGTTAAGTTTACATAGACTCTTAACTATTGCTTCTATTATTATTATTATTATTATTATTATTATTACTATTATGCCTATATCAGTACACATGAGCATAACAACAGTCATATGTATTAGTATAGTGACCTTTTATCAGTAATTTATCAATATTTATATATAATCCCAGGAGGATGGGTCCCACTTGTGAGCCTTGGTTCCTCCCAAGGTTTCGACTTTTTCCTCGCCACTGTCGCCTTCGATTTGCTCACTAGGAGTTTTGTGTCTTTTTAGTCTGGATTTCTGTTAAGTAGCTTTGCAATGTCAGCTTGTTCAGAAACACACGTGTAAAGCACGTCCTTTAGAGATGGCCCAAAGCACAAATAACAATTCCCAACTGTAGGGGGAGCCCAGGAGCATAAAATAAGACCAAGACCAATTCTCACACAGTGCTGCTTTAAACCCAGCATTGCTGCCCCAAAGCTCTACATCGACAGTGTTTTCACACATAAATCACAGGACTGTTAGTGTTAGGTCTCTGAAACTGCCCCATCAGTTCGGCTGGGATTTTGACTCTGACTTGTGTTCGGACACAACCCCATCCTGTCTAATTAATTATAAGTGCATTTTCTAGACAACTTTGTTTGGTTTAAAGTATTGACGGTCTGCAGGACCTTCAACAGCAGGAAGGCTGATTGCTGATTGTAAGTTTTAGGGCTTGTCAGCATTCTCTCAGAAACCTTGCACTTCAGACCGTGTCCTCGAATGGCTTTAGAAACTCACACTTGTCTACAGAAGGTGTGTAATTTTTGCAGTGTACAGCCAAATGCACATATTGACCAGAGGTACTTTGTTTGAGGAGAACTGACGCTGACCATGAGGGGAGGTCACAGGGAGCTTCAGAAACCCTGAAAAAGAGCCAATACTGTCCTACATTTACATTTACATTTACATTTACGGCATTTAGCCGTAAATGTCTTCTCCAGAGCGACTTACAAAAGTGCTTTGTTATTTACTAATAACCTCAGCTAGTTAGAATAGACTAATAGTTCAAAGATCTAAGATCTCTAAGCTTTAGACATTACTAAACACAAGACAATAAGGTGACCATAGTACTCTGCTATTCGTCCAAGTCCTCTCAGAAGAGGAGGGTCTTCAGTCTGGGTTTGAAGACAGCGAGCGTTGGACTCTGCCGTTCGGACACCCAGGGGAAGCTCGTTCCACCACTTCGGTGCAGGACAGATTTTGAGGGATGGCGGGTCAAGCCAAGCCGTACTTGAAGCTCGAATGGCTCTAGGTGCGGATCTAGGTGTCCCAAAGGGTTCTTTGAGATATGCCATAGAAGAACCATTTTTGGTCCATGAAGAAGTATTTTGGAAAATTTATCGTTAAAGATGTAAAGAATGTCGTCACTAACTTAAAGACTCATATCATTTATAGAAATGGTTCTTAAAGAAACTAAAGATGGTTCTGCCATGGCATCGCTCAAAGAACCCTTTGTGGCACCTTCATTTGTAAGAGTCTCATATATTCAAATAAATATATTTCCTGTATTTCCCTGTATATTCCTTGTATCTCCATTTTTGCTATGTTTTTAAATGTTTTAATGTGAATCTGGCAGATGTTCTTTATATTGTATCATGGTGGTTTCATGATGAATGGGCCAATAGAAATGCTCCAAAATTAGCTGGAATATTTCTTTTTTACATTGACTTCCATTGAAACTTAGGAAGGGTTTTATCTTCTCTTATAAAGATGATTTTTTTTGGATAAAAATAGACTGAAAAAGCTGCTTATCTGGGCAGTAAGTGTTTAATTCTTCAGTAAATGACTATGATGATATTAGAATAACATTTCTCCAAATTTCTCCTCATGGAGTCTAGTGTTATTTAGAGTTCTCCTCCTATCAACACCTGGTTTGGTAAATCAGGGCTTAATGATGGTAAATCAGGTGGATCAACATCCAAACAAGCAGTTTATAACCATACACACACACATAATCTATGAGCAGAGAAAGTTTCAGATACAAAGTTGTGTTTTTCTCAAGATTACGAAATAAAGGGGCTTAAATAGCCTCATATTAATGCTAATTAAAATACATCCCATGTCCTCGTTTCTCTCTCTCCTCTCTCTCCAGTGAATTCCACATTCCACAAATTGAATATATGAAAAACAGGGGAAAAGCACACACACACACACACACACACACATGGTGAGGTCTAATGAAAGAAAGATCAAAAGATTGCTTAATATTCAACAGCATTATTTAATACAATGCTGATCGTGAGCAAACAGCATATTTATTGAAGTCCTTTCAGACTGGATCAGCGCAAAGCTGCCGTTTAAAGCTAAACACACTGTGACTCGTGGCCCAGCTGCTTTTTATTTATTCCAGCTTCATTTGGGCTCCCATTTTCTTTCTCTTTCTCTCTCTCACACACAGGAGCCAGGCTGATGCAATTCTATCACATCTTATTTGGTATTAAGTGCTTAATGCTGCACTGCTTGACCTTCCTCACGTACAAAATGAGGAAACTGAGACTGTTTAAGACAAAAAAAAACCCCAAAAAACACAGAGAATGCTTTAAGCAGCCGGTTGCACCAGCCTGACTACTCGACCACTGTGGCTACTTTTAACAACAACTTCCTACTAAGCTATAAACCAAACCAGCCCCATATACTCTAATATGTGCTCTATATAGTACTGAGAACGGGTACTTGAGCTCATAACAATTGCAAATTATTCCATTTATCAGCTATCAATTACTCTACACTATATGTCCAAATATTTGTGGCCATCGTTTCTAACAAATTCATACAGCTACTTTAAGTTGCACCCATGGCATATCAGGAGTGATGGTCCTGATTCTGAAGTCTGCAGTTTTCCTCCTCAACCCATCCCAAAAGTATCGGATGGAGAACCACTGTGTACATCCGGAGCTCAATGCTGGGGGGCTTTATACCCCTGGCTTAGCCCTCTTCTGTCAGCTACTGACACAGATGTGCACTCACACAGCTTGTCTAGTCCCTGTAGAGAAATAGTAACTGCCAATAGAATAGGACTCTCTGGAGCAGATAAACATCATGAACCTATCGGCACCATGCTGCCTAATGCTAGGCATGGGCTAGAGGGGTATAAAGCCCCCCAGCATTGAGCTGCTGTCGAGCAGTGGAAGAACTGTGTTCTCTGGAATGATGATGGTGGTGGAGCTCCATCCAGTACTTTTGAATGGGGTGAGGTGGGGTGGGAATAATCCAACATCCTGACCTCACAAACGCTCTTGTGGCTAAATGCAATCAAATCCGCACAGCAATGCTCATCCAAAGTCTAGTAGAAACTCTTCGTCTCTGGACAGTAGAGACAGCAGAAGCAGGATGAGCTCTTTCAGAAGAAGCAAAGCAATCTGTCTGTCTGCTTGTCTGTCTAACTCTGCCCTCTATCTGCACTCCCATGGCCATCCCTCTATTCCCTATGTTCTCTCAGTCTTTCAGCTGCTATCATTTTAAACTGTGATGAACTCGTAACTAATGAAGCGATCAGGCTGGATATCAGGAGTGTTGCATCACTCATTTAAGAGTGAAAAATCACACTCGAGTGTTGAACTCACCCCATCAAGGCAGAGGAATAGGCTTTGGGACGCAAAAGAATCATTTCACATGTTTGTTAAATTATTCAACACATGCATATTCCTCTACTATCGTGCTGGTTCTTAAAATAAAATAAAAGTGAGACGGACTCAAACTGTAGTTAATTAAACTAAATTTGTAAACAACAAACACGACCCCCTTAGATAGATCTACCTTTGTTGTTTTGACTTTGATTTTGTTTGATTTTTTTTTTTTGGTTTTAATACAAATGGGAATTAATGATAACAATAACACTGATATGAAAAAAAAGATTAATGAACAAAATTTAAAAGAGCGAGAAAGAGAGAGATAGAGATGGAGAGAGAGAAGTCACCTCTGAAGCAAGTGGGCTTTAATAACTCTGTGTTTGAGCGGGCCAGAAAGGCATGTCAGGCATATCTTTCATGTGTTAATAAATTCCAGATTTGGCCTAAATTAAGTGAAAGGATTTGAGTGAAAAGGGAAACACTTGGGAACCAAAGCCGATCCCAAGAGATGCTCAATTACCTCCCGCAGAAAAGCCGAAGCCTGTTGTACCACCTTTTCTAACCCCCAAACAACTCTGCCCTCCCTTTACTCCCATGTCCAACCCTCCTTCGCCGCCTCCTCCACTGCTTTCGTATGTTGTAGCTGCTAATCAAATAGAATTGCAAATTTGACCGTCTCATCTCAAACGCCTTCCGCTCTAATTAACAACTGAGCAACAATATCAAATGTTATGACGGAAGGGTGTTGTAAGCTTAATGAGCTTAATCCAAAACCAAGAGAAGACTGTACATGTTTTTGACTGTGCAAGTGTGACTGTAACAGAGACAAGGAAAGGTATCTCAGAACAAGGGAAAAAATCTTGAGAGAAACCAAAAGGGGAATCCACACTCCTCGGTTTGACACCAAATATCAGAACAAATAACAGAGACTACTGGTCTGAAGAACAAAGGGGTTAGGAGGACTATGGAAAATATTGATGAGTTTACACAGTGGGAGAGCTTGGACCAGAGGGTAGGCAGGCAGCAGCACCCAGCCACAGAGTAGTACCAGCATCAAGCAGACAACAGAGACCAGCCAGCTCAGAACATATGAGAAAGAGAAGAAAGGAGACAATGCAGATGGTGTGGTTGTGTAGTACCTTTAAAGGAAGTAGTGTAGAAAGACTACAGTAATAATGATTATTAACTTGTAATCATTAGAGCAAAAAAATAAATGTCCTGCATTGTTTTTTTTTCTAATGTGAAGGCCAGACAGGAGGCCAACCTCTTGCAAACCAAGTCTATGTGACGGGTTGTGGGGTTCAAGAAGTCCCCCGTAAGTCCTAGACAAGTCCTTCCTTGGAGCACTTCAGGTACTGACCACTGCATAACAGGGACACCCCATGTAAGACCATGGTAAGGAACCCCTGTGAGGAACCAAATAAAGGGGACGCTTCCTGAGAGCATGAGGAAGAACCACTGAGATGAACTAGGACTCAAAGAAGGACCTCCATAAAAGCATGACAAATAACTTTTTCCTGCTTCCAACATATCACATTGATATATCCACCCCTTTCCACTGGACCCAGATCTTCAATGTCAGTGGTTTTAAGCAGTGGATTTGCATTCCGCCAGCAGGCTGGCCACTAGGGGGTATGCAGAAAAATAGTACACTGTATTTTAATCAGAAATCTCTGGAGAACCACATGTATCCATATATTAATTTATAATATAACTATATTAACTATGGCGTGTACCTTAAATTCTGCCTTCATGCAAATGTACTATATAGACAAAAGTACTGGGACACCTGCTTATTCATTGTTTCTTCTGAAATCAAGGGGATTAAAAAGAGTTTATCCTGCTTTTGTTGGAGTAACTGTCTTTACTGTCCAGGGAAGGCTTTCCAGAGGAGCACTGCCGTGATGATTTGATTGTGTTCAGCGACAAGACTGTAAGTAAGATCAGGATGTTGGATGATCACCACCCCACCTTATCCACAATTCCCCAACTCCCTAAAAAGTATTGAGTGGAGCACCAACTATCATTCCAGAAAATACAGTACCATTGCTCTATAATCAGATCATCATTATTAGTGGTTTTAATAAGCAGATTGCCCAGCAGAAAGAGGATACACCAGGCAGAATGACCACTAGGGGGCCTGCTGAAAGAGGATACACTGTATTTTACAGGGAAACACTCCCTGACTATACTGTTAAATAGGAAAGTATGTCTTCAGCATTAATGTCCAACATCTCCTGCATATCTAAATCATGCACAAACATCTGTAACATTGTTCTCTCTCTGACTACTTGACTAAAAACTAGCGTCGATTTTGCTGCTTTTGTCTAGAAACATGTACAAAACACACTTCTGCAGTGTTTCCATCTCAGCACTGCTGCTGGATTCTAGATACACTGTATTTCCCAATTCCCAAAGTATCAACTACAATTTACAATGAAACTTGGTGTCAATCCCTGGGAACTGTACCACCCCGACTACAGGTAAACCCCACCTGGTATCACACTTGAAACATAACCGTGCCACTAAAAGACCATACTTGCCAAACATACTCATTTGGATGGTTTTATTGCTGTGCACCCTTTTTTTTCTTTCCTTACACTGGCTTATAGTTGTTTATCCTACCTAAATTGCAAATGGGCCACAATATTAACTCTAGTAAAGCTAGTAAACTACATTTCCCACAATGCTGCATCACTGAACGCTATGCATATGATACTAATACTAATACTATGATACTGATACTAACATTGCATAAATTGCTGCATCAGGATTTAGGCCTGCATTCACACCGAACCCCTTCTCAAGTAATTGCCGGCGAATTTCCAGGTAGAGGGTCTGAAGAGGCAACTTGCAGAGAAAGAATAGGGAGAGATAGAAAGATAGAAAGACTGTCGTCTTTGTTTTTGGTGAGCGCTCATATTATCCTGATCTTCTTGTGTATAAATTGCCTGGACACTCATTTGGCTCCTACCTAAATTCCATTTTTAATCGGGCATAGAAGGGGACAGAGCACCGGGGCCTGGGGGCAGTCACAAAATCAATTGCCTAGAAATGACATCTGCCAGCATGAGCCTCAGGAGTCTTTCTGGGCTGCATAAATGAAATCAGGGACCCTAATTGTTGGCTGATTTATTCACTTGTCTGAGTGCATCATGGCTGGGCCACACTGCCCTCAGCCTTCACAGACTGGTCATACATAAAGCATTTGTAAACTCAACCCTTTCTCTTTCATTCGCTCACTTTCTCGCTCTCTTTCTGCACCGGTGGTGAGAAAATCCTCCACTTTCATTAATCCAAGACTTTTTTTTTTTTTTTTTTGCCAAGGATGAAATGAAATAGAGGGGCAGAATGAACTGTCACTTGGCTGGAGTAAGATAAATATATTGACGCCTGCAGTGGTTTAGGGCACATCTGTGTGTTTTCTGCACCATCCAGATCCAGACGAGTGCAAAACCTTTCTTTTCGTCCCTGGCACTGGATCTCTGGCTCATCCAGAAGAGGAAACCCTGCCAGTTTCCTGCAGCCGCAAGACAGAGACATTGCACTGCAAGCAGAAATGGGGTGCAGATCTACAGAGGGTCTGGTAGGGGTTGTCTCTCAACTTGACCAAGAAGAAGATCAGTGATGTTTTTGCTTGATGGAAAATGGCAAGTCTCCAGCTGACAACATGCCAATGTGGGGCCTGTATGGGTAGCTCAACCAGAAGGTTTTGTCCATGCATGTCATGTTGGCCCCACATATGGATGCCCACCAGAGTAAGTCATGGGACCATGAGGGGTAAACATGGGTCTTTGGTTTGGGTTGTACACTGCATACAGGGCCTAGATGGGACCCATGTGAGATTGGCTTGGGCTATAACAATTGGGTCCATTTGGGAAGCACATCTGGGTTCCAATAACAACATATGTACAAACCAACTCAGAGCCCATGCCCACCTGGAACCAATCACTGGAAAATTACATATCCATATACACTATATGGACAAAAGTATTAGGACAATTGCTCATTTTTTTTCAAGACCCCCAGTGAGCAGCCAGCGGCGACAGTAGCAAGGAGAATCTCCCTCAGAGCTGGAGGAAGAAACCTTGGGAGGAACCAAGACTCACAAGGGGGACCCGACCCGTCCTCCTCTGATCAGAACTATTTATACATTATTGATAAAAATTACCAAACCATCTATACTGTTGAACTGATCTGATCATAATCATAATATATTAATCATGCTGTAGATAGTTAATAGTGGTGATATTAATAGTGGCAGATAGTTAAGAGTCAATTTAGGACTCTTAACCATTAGGTAGTCAGTTTAACTGCATAAACAAAATATGGTTTACTGTTGTTTTTTTATTATTTAATTTTTTCATTTAAACATGATCAATAACCATGCAAAATTTAACACAGTTGTGTTGGATTGGCTTTTAAAGGCTCTTAAACTTGCACTCAAATGGATGATAAAGTTGTAAAAAGTAACCACGTTATTCTAGATAAAGAAAAAACATATTATATAATGTATTAAGGTTGTGACCAGCTGACTGAAGGGCAGATCACGTTTCTTGCCAGATCACGATTTCTCAACGTTACGAGCTGACAAACCCACTATTACTCCAATACACACCAGATGCTCTGTGTAACTCTATAGCTAGGCCTAGTAGAAGAAAAACCATCATTTTCCACCTGAGCAGCGGATCCTCTGATCCTCCAACGCTGCATCACCCTGATATTTCCACCAGGAGGATTACCCAGCTGGTGGTCAGGGGAAATTCTAACCTACCGTACCTCTAAATAAAAGATTAAACAATACCTGTTTAAAGTGGCACCCAGCCAGAGAGGTATTAAACATTGATGCGGCTCTCGGGTCACACAGAGAAACGCAGCTAAGCTGAATTTTGCTGAATCCTCTGGGCCTTAAGTACAGCACTGATCGAAGCATCTGACAGAGACTAAAGCCCAGAGCTGCAGGCTCAGAAAGTAGAAAGCGGAGAAGGCAGGTGGATGGTGAATGTATGAAAATATGGATGAGAAAATGAGTAAAAAAAAGAAGCACTTCTCAATAATGTATAGGGTTAGAAAAGTGTCAACAGCAGAGCAGTAGTTAAGTTAGCATTCTTTTTTAAATATCCATTTAAACTACATTAGCCCAACATTTGAATGCATACCAGTGTCATTCTGACAGTAACGGTACTTGTTATTGGCCCAGCCACAAATTCATCAAATCCCCAGATGATGAAATACAGCACACAAGAGATAGCATACACAATCTCAGTAAATAAATAAGAGTATATTACTCCATAACCGACCTCAATAAACACTCCTATACACTAGAATAAGAGATATTCGTCCATAACCGACCTCAATAAACACTCTTGTACACTGGAATAAAATATATTAGTCCATTACCGACCTTAATAAACACTCCTATACACTAGAATAGAAGATATTAGTCCATTACCGACCTTAATAAACACTCCTATACACTAGAATAGAAGATATTAGTCTATAAACACCTCAATAAACACTCCTATACACTAGAATAAAAGATATTACTCCATAACCGACCTCAATAAACACTCCTATACACTAGAATAAGAGATATTAGTCCATAAACACCTCAATAAACACTCCTATACACTAAAATAAGAGATATCCGTCCATAACCGACCTCAATAAACACTCCTATACACTAGAATAAAATATATTAGTCTATAAACACCTCAATAAACACTCCTATACACTAGAATAAAAGATATAGTCCATAAAGACCTCAATAAACACTCCTATACACTAGAATAAGAGATATTAGTCAATAACTGACCTCAATAAACACTCCTATACACTAGAATAGGAGATATTAGTCCATTAACACCTCAATAAACACTCCTATACACTAGAATAGGAGATATTAGCCCATAAACACCTCAATAAACACTCCTGTACACTAGAACAGGAGATATTAGTCTATACACACCTCAATAAACATTCCTATACACTATAATAGAAGATATTAGTCTATAAACACCTCAATAAACACTCCTATACACTAGAATAAAAGATATAGTCCATAAAGACCTCAATAAACACTCCTATACACTAGAATAGGAGATATTAGCCCATAAACACCTCAATAAACACTCCTGTACACTAGAACAGGAGATATTAGTCTATACACACCTCAATAAACACTCCTATACACTAGAATAGGAGATATTAGTCCATAAACACCTCAATAAACACTCCTATACACTAGAATAGGAGATATTAGTCCATAAACACCTCAATAAACACTCCTATACACTAGAATAGGAGATATTAGTCCATACAAACCTCAATAAACACTCCTATACCCAAAAAAAAGCCTGTAGTCCATAAAAGTCAGAAAAAAACTCTTCCGTAGAAAATATTAGTCCAAAACCAACCTCAACAAACACTGCTATACACTGGAATGGTAGATCATAAAGTGAACACAGTGACAGGCAGCAGGTGTGTTTTTCTACAAATATTAGCAGTAGTTCATTGAGGGAAGGATCTGAGCTTATAAGTTTGCCCAATCTCTCTAGCTTCAGAGAAGTAAAACTAAAGGAACTGACAAGCAGCGGAGCTCTAAAGACAGTGTGGGATTTGAGCTTTCCTGATATGGTTGTAGGAGGAATTGCAGCTCATCAGGTCAGTTTTTTACCACTTTGATTCAGGTGGACAGTGGGCCGAGGTGTGTTCCAATCTTGGGACAAATTAAAATCGTGTTCCCTTCCATCTCTCCACTTCAGCAATCAGAGTCAAACTTAAACAAATAAGAGCTAACAGATAGTTGATATGCTCTTGCTGTAACCAGTATGTTCTCAGGGTCTTCAGGGAAGGACCAGTGGATTCTAATATGTGGATAATGTGGTCTCTAGGAAAAGAGTTTTTTTGAACAAGCAGATTTTACTCCCAGAGGAGCTACTTCAGTCCTTTCTGCTCCATCCGACACTTTCACAGAGTGTAAGCCGCTCCATTTCAGAAGACTACAAAGCTCCCAAAAACCGCCTCCATGATCAGCCTGACAGCTTCCACCCTCTCCATCTCGCTCCAGCTGTACCGGCTTGAAAGGGAACGAGCTAATTTCACAAGGTTCGCCACACATCTTCGTTCCCTCTCTTCTTCACATTACAAGGCATTCTGATCCCTGTGTATTCGCCTGACGAGAAGGGCTGAGAGGAGAGGGTTGCGTAAAGTTACCACTGGCTTATCTGAAGGATATATTACAGTATTACAGTAAAGATGTCACAACGTAGGTGCCGCCTCGGCGGTATGGTAACTTCTGCGAAGTCCAGTAGTTCTGCCTTGCCGAGGGATCCGGATGGTGAAGTTTCTAGACAAACTACTTCAATAGTGTCTTTTAGGGTTAAAACAAAGAGGGATGAGCTTCAGAGTTGTGCCCAGACAGCCACTTGGGATCCCAAGCATAAGTTTGTTTAAAGCTTAAAGTTTAGTGGACTAACTTTCGCCTGAAGGGATATTTTCACAGATCCTTTAGGATTTGTAGACTGTTCTGGGAATATTAATTTAGTCATTTTGAATTCTCACTCACTAGCGTTCTTTTTTTTTATTATTCAATTCATGAGCTGTGCATTTCTTCTATACACTTAAAAAAAATATGTGGTATTATTATTTGGAGTGGTCTCAGAACATTTACATTAATGGCATTTAGCTGATGCTCTTATCCAGAGTAACTTACAAGGTTACGTCTGGTTATAAGTCTGTTTATGACTTTGGAGACTCACAATAACACTTCGTACTCAAATTAAGCCATCATAAGCCAAGTCTGCTTATTAAAAAATAACATAAAATCACAATTTTGCTTCAATTTTGTCTAAGCTTTATCAGATGTGTTATCAAGGGGGCTTGGTCTGAGTACACTACAAGTGGAATACTGCAATAGATGGTTAGGTAGACACGTCAACTGCTTAACAACTTCATAGGAACCACTTAACAAACCCACGGGATTGGAGGGAATACAATACTAATGCTTAGCAACAGTATAACAACCACGTGGAATAGCATAGCAACTGATTAATATTTCATTAATATGCATTTCTACACAATTACACATTCAATACCATCACAGCTCTCAAATAACATCATCCAAGGTAAAATGTAAATGAATGCAAGCTCATTAGGTTGGAAACTTTTTTTTTATATCCATTCAGACTCACATTAGCTGGACGCTCGAGTGCAGAGTGATTCATTTGATGAATTCATAATGATGAGTGTGCGCTGCATGTTTAATGTCCTTCAGGTTAAGTTAGTTCAGTATTGGTCAGTCACCATATTTACGAATTGTGTTCGATGTATTATTGCAATATAAAAAGCAAGATGATTCCAGTGTTTTCTTCTTCTCCACCAACAAAACCTCTCCAACTTCTCCTTTGCAGAAGTTACCATACCGCCGAGGCACCTACTGTGTGACATCTTTACTGTAATACTGTAATATATCCTTCAGATAAGCCAGTGATAACTTTACGCAACCCTCTCCTCTCAGCCCTTCTCGTCAGGCGAATACACAGGGATCAGAATGCCTTGTAATGTGAAGAAGAGAGGGAACGAAGATGTGTGGCGAACCTTGTGAAATTAGCTCGTTCCCTTTCAAGCCGGTACAGCTGGAGCGAGATGGCGAGGGTGGAAGCTGTCAGGTGGATTGTGTCAAAAAGGTTCTGTGGCATTAAATGACCTCTATTGTGTTTCCTGTAGCTTTTTCTGTGGCCCTGCCTGGTAAATGACTCAAGCCTTGTCCTCAGAGAGATTAGCCTTAAGATCTAGACCACCTATGTACTAGTATTTAGGGTCCAGGACCTCATGAACATGGCTTTTGACTAACGATGTGGTAGCGATGCTGAGCGAGGCTGGGAGCCGGCATGATAGTGATGCTAAAGCCTCGGTAGTAATTCTGGTGTGGTAGTGATGCTGGATGAGGCTGCTGCAGTGACATCATATGACTTTTCCTGCAGTGACCCCAACACTGGAGAAAGTGAAACATCTCCTGGGGCCTTAGTTTCATGAAAGCTCTACACCATCAGGGTAAACTGATTGTCTTCAGGTCATTTTTGATGCTTGGAACAAGACGATCATGCAAAATACAAAGACTTCACAAAGGTTACACCTACAGAAGATTCTTCAAAATATTGATTAAATATTAATTATACTTCAAAGTAGTTTTTTCTTTATCACTTGTATGTTTGTATGGTTATTTAGTGGCTTATTTTAAAATATAATAATAGTTTGCTGCATCCTGGACTCAATTTATCCTGTACTGCTTTTCTGTTTTTGGAATATGAATTCCCAATACTTGTATCACCTTCATTTCCCAAACCAGCATATAATACATCCGTCGCTGGGGAAAAAGCACTATTCCTCTGCTCTAATGACTCTGGAAGACCCAGGTGCTCTTTGTGGGCTTGAATTTGCCTCTCCGCAGGATTAACTCAATAACACGCCTTCATTCTCGGAGCCCTGGCTGGTGTTAGCTGACATTTTCAGCTGTCCGGAGGTTTCTGAGACCTGCCTGCAGCACCTCAGACTGTAAACAGGGTCAAACAATCCTAGTAAGGATCGATAGCACAGAGAGAGGTCCGGCCATGGTCAGAAAATGGCATACACACACACACACATACCGGCCTTATTTTCAGCACTGGTTGCACAGAGTGACAGAGATGGGGTAAATAAGGCTCAGCAGTGCTTCAGTGCGGTAGATGAGGCGGCGGTGGTAAACCAGTCGCGTCGGACGAACATCATGGGCCTGCCTGTTTGTTTTAGGCGCCCGTGCTTAAGCACGCGTCAACGTTGATTGGGATGCACGCACCTCTCGCTGTCTTGCACAGCAGCAGATGTTGTGGCAGAGAGACGATTAAACACATCAGCATCTCCATGAAATGTGGATGAGGTGATGTCAACATTCTGTTCTGCTCTGTCATAACGGCAGCCGGCTCACGCCAGTCCTCGCTTCGCAATGGAGAGAAAGAAGCTCGAAGAAGCTCAACTACTTAAACTTCATGGTAAAGGTGCTGATGTCCATCATTTCTATCAATATGCACAAGATATCAAATTATATTATACATAATTAAACACACATTCACACACATCATGAATTATTTCACATTTAATGAATTTAAAAAATATATTTTAGGCTTTTTACATTGACTTCCATTGAAAGCTAAGAAGAGTTTTTCCTTCTTCTGTAAAGTTGCCATATACATTCTTATATTGAATTTATAAGAACAGAAGCTAAACATTTTAAAGAGATTAGAGTAATTTATTAATTATTAATTGACAAGTTCTAGGCAATAAAATAGGCAAAAATTAGTTAATAATTAGTAGTCCAGTTCCCGTAAGAGGGAACTGGACTACCTCCAAATCCAGCGGGCTACCCAGCAAGAGTTTAGAGACTGCCGTGACTCAATGTGGGGGTCTCTATGTTTCCATCAACACTGAATGGTGTAAAAATACTTGGAGTTGAAGACCACACCTTCTCCAAATCACCAGGTACTGTGTCCGTCCGCAGCTGATGTGCGGAGAACTCAGAACACAGAGTCATCCCACGAAAAGCCCCAGGACTGGATAGCATACCTGGTAGAGTGCTCAGAAGATGTGCACAACAGCTAACAGCTAACATCATCTCTCTGAGCACCGCAGTCATCCCTACATGCTTCAAGACCACCACCATCATCCTCGTCCCAGAGAATTCCCCAGTGTCCTGCCTCAACGACTACCGTCCCGCAGCACTTACCCCCATCATTATGAAGTGCTGTAAGCCACTTGTCATGCGGCACATCAAAAAACAACCCCACACTCATGGGACCCACTATAGTTTGTGTATTGTCCCAAGCGTTCTACAGTCGATGCCATCTCCACCACACTCCACCTGGCTCTCACCCACCTGGAGAATTAAGACACCTACGTCAGAATGCTGTTCATTGACATTCACCATCCTCCCTCAGTATCGGTTCCAAAAACTAAGCTTACTGGGCCTGAACACATCCCTCTGCAGCTGGGTCCTGGATTTCTGACTGAGAGACCTCAATCAGCCAGGATTGGTAGCAGCATATCCAGCACCACCACCATGCTGAGGGCTGTGTGCTCAGTCCACTGCTGTTCACTCTGCTGGCTCTTGACTGTACTGCAAAGTACAGCTCAAACCACACAACCGTTAGCAGTCAGTTAGCAGTGGCTAACTGACTGGTCCAGGACCAACAACCTGTGTTTGAATGTGGACAACACTAAGGAGATGGTGACTTCAGGAGGTGTGCAAGGTGACCACCAACCCAACCTGAACATCAATGGGTCTGCTAAATGCTCCACTTTGTTCACATTGCAGAGAACCTCACCTGGTCCCTCAACACCAGCTCCATAGCCAAGAGAGCCCAGCAGCACCTCAACGTCCTGAGGAAATTGAGAAAAGCTCACCTTCTCCCTCCCACCTTTTTATGTTCTATAGAAGGACTGTGGAGAGCATCCTGAGCATCCTGAGCAGCTGCATCACTGTCTGGTTTGGGTATTGTAACATCTCTGACCACAAGACCCTTTAGAGAATAATAAGAACAGCTGAGAAGATCATCGAGGTCTCTCTCTGCAAAGCCACCAGCATTGTGGACGATCACACCCACCCCTCACACAGACTTTTCTCACTGCTGCCATCTGGCAGAATGTACCGGAGCATCAGAGCCATCACTGCCAGACTCTGCAACAGCTTCTTCCCATAAGCCATCAGACTTCTCAACACACAAGGGTTGACCTGAGACCCTCGAATATCTCACAAACACTCATGCATACACTCACATACACATATCTATTTATGCTCCCAGCATTTGCCCACCTGCACACCTATCAGTGTGTTCATATATGCTGTAAGCTGACTGCGTATAGCTTTATGTCATAGCACGTTACACACCTCTGCACCTTATCTCCACCACACACATTCAGTACTAAGGGTTCTGTGTTTGCGCTGCACTCTCCTATCTGGTTACTGTGTCTAATGTCTTGTATTTATGGTATTTGCTGCACCACGGCCCTGGAGGAACGTCATTTCGCTCCACTGTGTACTAGCCTAAGTGGTCTTGTGTGTATCTGAGATTTCTGAAGCTTTGAAATACCCCGAACACAAAGCCAACGTTTTGTTCTCTTTGTGCTTTCCAGTGCCTCCGATTAGTCCAACGTCCACACGCCCCCATTCTTGACAGTTCAGCGGCATTCGTTAGAAGGTAATGGGTGAAGAACAGAGACGCAGCGGAGGCTTCCACGGATCACAAGCGGACCCGTCATGTGGATGCAAATGCAGAAGCGTTGGTGGCGAAGAAGTGGCATATAAATAGGCTGGCCCCGAACCACCGGAGAGCACGGCGAGATTACTATAAGGCCATTAGCTCGGCTATGACGATCCTGTGCCAATTCTGTCACCCAAAATTAGAGGGGAGGCAGTAACTTTCCCACATTTTTGTCAGTCTTGTTTGGAGAGGGATCGGCCTGTCAATAAGTGCACCATAATAGTGTGGAAGTACTGCCAGTTCCAATAAAGCAACAGAGAGATCAACAGAATGAAAGGTGACCTTGCCGTAATTGAGATTCATCACAGGCAAGGCAGGCGGCAGAGGGGAGAAACAAGCAGATGAGAGAGCGAGAGAGGGAGAGAGGGAGAAAGAGAGAGAGAGAGAGAGAGAGAGAGAAAGAGAAAATAGACAGAATAACACAGAACAAATATGCATTCCCAATTTTATGGGAGAACGGCCAACTGTTGTTCGATCGCAGGCTCTGAATGTCAATTTCGGGTTTAAAGCCCGAGCTTTCTTTTTTGTTTTTAGCTCCATCTGTCAACTTCCTTTTTTCCCCCTCTTATTGCACAGGGCAGCATGTTCAGAGAGACAAATTACAGCCCCCCGCCAACAGCACCCTCCCACCCCATTCAACCCTGCAGTATAAAGGACCTGCGGCTGGAGCCGTTTCTCCTCTATGAGAGATAACAGAGCCGTGCGTTCCAGCAGTCAGACAGAAGATTTCACTTAATACACCGACTCCCGCCACATTATTCGCTCATATTTAACATTCCGAGCGAATCAGCCTCCTGCGCTGAGCCTTCGAGGCAACACACAGATCCGGCACCGAGCCGGATGTCAGGGCATGAATGGAGCTCAGTGGGGCTTGGCATACACAGGGCTAGATTATATTGCCTTTTCAGTGCAGCACAATGGGCAGGTTTGGGTTTCAGCTGTAGCCCAGAGATGGGCCAAACGAAGGCCTAACTCACCGGTCCCCAGGCATAAGCCTATGCCACCTCACACAATAGCTTCTATGAGACGATTCTGTGAAATAGACCAAGGCCCACCTGAATAGGTTCAGATAAATGAGAGAAAAGAGGTAACGTTCACAATGAAAGGCACTTACACACAAATAAATACGTACAAATGCGAAGAAGCTTAACTTAAGCAGATGCTTTACACCTATAACAGTGTAGTGCTCTTAAAAATACAGGTAGAAAAGGGAGCTCTTTGTGCAAAGCTGTAGAAGAATTACTTATAAATACTTTTAATTCATAATTCCTTAGACAAGTTTGTTTAAAGAACATCTATACATTATTATGCCCCCCCCCAAAAAATGCTTTTAAAGCTTTAGATCATGTAACAAAGTTATTTGCTCAAATATGTTGGCTCTTTATGGCACCAACAGTGGTTCTTATGTGCTCAAAGTAGAGATGGAAAAATCATCCAGACAAAATATGCAATCTGCGATCAGCCGTTGTTGCTCTAATTAGCCGATCCTAAGTGTCGATCAGATCATATTCACAAGTTATGGATTACAGCTGCTTTGAGAAGCCTCCTCGGTCACAGGGCCCTGGAGTTCCTCTGTTCAACCACTACATGTAGAAACCCATTAGAGCCAGTGTTCTGCCATTTTCCAATAAACTCGCATATTTGTAGAAGTGGAATTTTGTGGAGGAAGCAAAGACTTTTAACACCACTAACTGAATACTAGATCACTTAGCCCAGTACAGTGAGTATCTGAACACAGCAGAGCTAACAAACACCACCAACCACACAAAACAGCAAACAGTGCAGACCACATTTAACCACGACCAAAAGTACAGCAGCTTAGAGTTGGAAAAGCTCCACAGTGTTTGGGAATTCACGGCTTTCTCAAGTTCCACAGTGTTTTAAATGTGTTTGATTCCTAAAAGTAAAGTGCATTTCATTTTCAGAGACACTGTTGAAGCCCTGCACGATAATGTGATTTGATATTGGCAATCGACCGATCGTACTAAAAGACAATCAGTAATTGGTGTCGGCCTCAAAAATCCTGATTGGTCCATCCGTAGGTCAAAGTGTCCTAAAGTGTCCTAAGAGCACACTTTTAAACAGCCTTAGACTGGAAGCCTGTATTTAGCTTAGCGTAAAAAAGCTAAAAAGGGCTAAAAGCTGACTCTAGATTTACAGGAGAAAGGAGAATGTCCGACCAAAGAAAGCACCACTGTGGGTCTATTTATGGGGAGGTCAAGGCACTGCATCATGCAGAAGCCTGTGAGGTGCTAGGCTAAAAGCTAATCCAATGGAGTAGCCAATATCTCATCTGCTACCTAGCCATAAACCCCACTAAGTGGACGCCAGGAGAATTGAGAGGATGGCAACACCATCCGGCAGGACTATTCTTAAGAATATATATATATATATATATATATATATATATATATATATATATATTTTTTTTTTTTTTTTAATGTTCTTGTCACTGTTCTAAACAATGCTAGGCTAGGCAATACTATGCAGCTATGTAACATCACAGTGATGTAAACCGGCCAATTTGAGGAAAGCTTATAGATATTTTTCCCCACAAGACCAATATAAAAGAAAAACAGCCTGTTTCAGTGGGAGGTGGAATAACAGGGTTTAGAACACCCCAACCAAAGTCACACATTTACTATTTGAACAACAAACAACACCTTAAACGCTCAATACATGCATTCTATAGCATATTTAAGCCTTCATAAGATTCTAAAAACTCACATGTTGGTTCTTTAAAGAAGGTTTAACTCAAAGGACCCTCTGTGACCCTCTGAAACCATGCTAAAGCCACTGATTTGAGCTTTTCATGATGTACCCGTTGTTTTTCACAAACCTGAACAAACAAAGAACATCACAACTAGGTCATTTAAGGTCATTTACCTTCCAAAATCGAGACATACAGGATATTTATTTTTCTCATGCAGGCCTAATTGCCTGTCTTTAAAATCAATTAAGTGTTATCAAAGCAATTAATGACCAAAAAGAGAGGAGATTTGGTAAAAACCAAAAAGGGGTAATTATTTTTTACTCACATCTCAAGGTGACAGTAATTGCTTTGATCAAATGGAACGAGAAAAAAACTGTAATTGGTGAGCACTTCATTAGAGATTACGGTGTGGACGTAATTGTAAAAGACAAGACAATTAAAAGGTCCATTATTCAATCAAGATTCTGCTGCAGTAACTGGCGTGTGGCCCTCTTCACGGGATTGTAAATGGAGTACTTGGGGGCAACGCTGCTGTTTAACTGCGGTAAACACAAGAAGAGGCTCTAAACACACACTCTCCAACTGGCAACCCAAAATGAGGTTATTACAGCCCAGACTATTACAGTAGCCTGTTAACTCCTTTAATACTTAGGCTTGGTCTTGGTCTAGGCTTTGGGTCTAATTTGTGCTCATGTGGGTTGAACATTGACTAGGTGGGTTCCAGGTGGGCATGGGCTCTGAGTGAGTTTATACATGTATTTGTTACTGGGACCCAGTTGGTCTTCCCAAATGGGGAGCATCATAACAGTCCACCTTAATTTTACATGGGTCCTACCAAGGCCCTCTATGCCATGTACAACCCAGACGGGCCCATATTCAACCCCTTTTGGTCCCATCACTGACCCTGGTGGGCATCCAAATGTGGAGCAAAACATGGAACCCAAGCACAAAACCATTTTGGGCTACTCAGGCCAACCCAGTTGGGTTAAGCATAGGGGCCCCACATGCTGGGTTGTTTCAGCAGAAATAACTAACCTCAATCAGCCAAGACATGCTCACTTCTCTAGACTTAAATGCTCTCAAAAAGGGTTCTTCAAAGGTTCTTTACCACCAGCAAAGGTTCTATTTCAAATCATGACAACTCAAGTAACTATTTGAAGGCTTGAATGGTTCTTTGCATGGTAACATGGTCCTTCATATCTTCATATAAATACAACAACACCCTCTTTCATTGGTTGTTTACAGAACCGTTTTAAAAAGGGTTCTCTATACACTTCCAAAAATAAAGGTACTACAAATATATATATATATATATATATATATATATATATATATATATATATATATATATTTTTTTTTTTTTTTTTTTTTTTTTTTATTTATTTATTGGTTAAATGGCTCTTTATACAAGAAACCTCTCATATTGGTTAAGAGGGTTCTAAAGTATATACTGTAGTACCTATATAAATAAAGGTACTACACATTGTCATTTGAGCAATGCCTTTAAAGAACCACTCTAAGTAAAATAAAGTAAAATAAGTTCTTTAAATCTTTGGCAGGTTCTCCACTCTTACAAAGATGGTTCTTGGAACCACAAGTGCTTATCAGTTCATTTCTAGAACCATACATCTAATAGGCGGTTCTATGAAGAACAGATTTTTTAATTAGATCACAAGTGTGAAGAACCAAATGCGCTCCACCTTATTAAAAGGTTCTATGCTAATACATGGTTCTACATAGTGCCAGGCATTTAATGAGTTCTAAATCAGATGTTTGACTATGAGAACAGTTTAAAAGGTCTGAAGCGTCTCCTTACGATTTAACGGCTTTTTGCCAATTAAGGGTTTTTATAGAGCCATTCATCCAAGAACCATTGAGAACCCTTTATCATGAAGAGCATGTGCAAGCACACAACAATGACCTGACAGCAAAAATGAACACATTACACTGACAAACACATTACCTCTGGGAGAACACCGGCAGCGCTCATGACCCTAAAAGCATCAAAACAAGGTCAGAACATCCTACCATATCTCACCTGCCTCTCTCTCTCTCTCTCTCTCTCTCTCTCTCTCTCTCTCTCTCTCGACTCCCTTTCCTCTGCTTTCCCTTATCAGCGATCTGCCCCGGCTCTAATGGATGAATGTGGTGGTGTGTTCCCCCAGGTGTGCGGATGAGGGTAATCTTCCTCAGGTGTCTCTAATTACCCATCATTTAGTATTTATGTCCGCAGGCATTCATCACTCTCCACTCAGCAAGACAGACCCGGATTATGTTCCCCAAAAGCTGGAGAGACAGGACAGAGACTCTAGACGTTCGGTTTCTGGTTCTTACATGACACTTAACACTTTATGATGATGATGATGATGATGATACCTCACAAATAAGGATACTCCAGTGAGGAGGACCCCTCGGGACTGGATTAGAGCTGAAGGTGAGGCTTCAAAGGCCTTCATAAATGTCCAAGTCATTTATGGTCCAGAGCTGCTGATTTTCGGTTGCGTTCCAATTTCTCCTCTTAAATCAGGGGTGGGCAATTCCAGTTCTGGAGGGCTGGATTCCTGCACAGTCCTGAGCTTTTTGTGCTCAAGCACACCTGATTTAACTCAGTGGTTAATTGCCAGGTTTAGTAGGTCTGTTAAAGCAGGCAAATTAGTAACCCATGCTGGACTCTAGCCCCTGTTGCCCACCCCTTTCTTTAATACACTCTTAAAAGCAAAGATGCCTGTTCCTGCAGAGATACCATAGGAAAACTGATTGGTTCCATAAAGAACCATTAAGATTTAGCCTTTATGATGCCATGTGGAATGGGTTACCTTCAAGTTTGCACACCTAATTTCGAACCGTTCTTCATATTTTCACCAAAAATGGAACCTCATGGCTTAGTATGCCCTTGAAGAGTGTGCAGTCGTTCACTTCCATTGTGTTCTAAACAAACCTGGTGCCAGTTCATTGGATAGCACCAAGGGTTTAAGAATCCTGAGCAATCCTAGCATCGCTGGTTCGAAACTGGGGTCATGCTGCCTGCCATCAGCAACCAGCGCCTGAGAGAGCACAATAGGCCAATGCTATCTCAGGCACGGGCATCTGAGCTGGGTACCCGGCCTTTCCTCTAAGTACGTCGGTTGCCTGGTGATATATCGATGGTGCTATAAAGAAGCATGTATAAAATGTATAGACAGAGTTGGGTTGAGCGTGTAGAACTGCACTTTGACTTTGACACCACTGTCCTACATTTCTGCTGCAATTATGACTAAATCATTTATTAATAGCACCAAACACCCATTTTAATTTGCCAAATTGACTCACGTCTGAACTCTCCGCTATGCTGGATGAACTTTTTCATAATTGATTAAAGTACCTTTAAATTTGTGTTAATTCAATCACTCATTTCAATTTCATCCGCTGTTACGAGACACTTTTTAATTTATTCCTTCTAATTGCCATCAGCTGTTTGGAGTGTGTTTATGGCCAGGCCTGGTGACTTGTCCTGCACTTTGGATTTTCAATGAAAGACTAATGAGGTAGTTCCAGCAGAGCTGCATCACTTAATCGAGGTATATTCAAACGTAGCCATTTGTTTGAATGCCACCTCAGTGTATACATGCATTAACATCAGCAGCACTGTCTGACTGCTTCCAAGAACTATATGGAGGAGTGTGTGTGTTATCTCCCGACTGTACTTCGCCTTGAAGGGTGGAACCAGCGTATCACAGCTGGTGCCCCTAAAGAAGGCAATTAATGAGCTGCTTCATTTGGACTTCTTTCTTATGGGTCTTATTTTTCCCACCTAATTACTTTCTGAAGAAAAGGGCCTCAAAGTTAAAAGGCAGACATCTGGAGACATATTCTCTCTCACACACACATTTCTATATGAACTTACAGACACTCACATATATAACAGTTAGAAAAAGATCTTGTGAACTCTCTATTAATAAATGTGCATGGATCTACAGAGCGCAGTAGACATGTAGCGTTTCTAATCAGACTGAAGCAATGCTTAATCTGGAATGTGTGGATTAATGGTCTTCAAACTCACACTCATAAATAAAAGTGCTACAAATGGTTCCTTGAGGGATACCATAGAAGAACCACTTTTGATTCCAAGAAAGATGTGTGACTATGATGAACCTTTTTAAATGTCTGTAGAACCTTCAATGTTAAAAGATGATGGTGAAAGACTACCTAGGTATTTAAGATACTTAAGGTACTCATACTTCTCTACAACAAACAATGGATTTCTTCATGAAACCAAAAGTGGTTCTCTATGGCGTTCCTCAAAGAACCATTAGAAGTGTGTCTTCTGAGTGCTATAGTCTCATTGCTATCTCTCGGATTTGTGGACGGGTGGGTGCCCATGTTTCAAGGTGCACCCATGTCTGTGTTACCTTCTGGCTCTCTTCTTTTAGTTAGGCTGTTATAGTCAGATCTTCTGCAGGCACTAACCACACTCCATGGGGCCCTCCTGCCATCCAGCTATCCACATCAACCTAACTGCCCATTCTCTAGCTACTGCTATCTGCTTCAAACTGGTTGCTGTCCATTACCGACTACGTTAAAGTTTACATGAACAATTTGCTACTTTTAAAATTATTATTAGCACCAATAACCATCATCATTACTTTCAATATTCTGACTTATCTACTACAATGATCTTAGTTATATTAGATTCAATCAGAACATCTGAGTAGTAGAACAGTCTTGGTGGTACAGTGACCTTTTTATTAATCATGTATAAATAGTTCTGAGAATGGATCTCACTTGTGAGTCCTGGTTCTTCTCAAGGTTTCTTCCTCCAGCTTTTGCTCACTAGGAGTTTTAATGTTTTTTATGTTTTATGTTTTGTTGAGCTTTTGTTTTATAGCTAGATTCCTGTAAACCTGCTTTGGGATAACTTCAGCACTATACAAATAAATGTGATTCTATTAGATTTGAAATATTATTTTGATATTTTAATGGAAGGTCATGATGTTTTATAGCCCTGTTCAAGATTCTGGACAAACCCATCAATACTTTTCTTTTTTTCTATTTGTTTCCTACTTATATAAAAGTTGTCAAGGTAAATAGAACCAGCATGGTACAATAACTTCAGACATTTATCTGCAACTAAATGGGACACTTATTGCAAACTATTGAATAGTACACCCTTAAAAAGACGTTCCTCAAGGGTTTTATTATGGAAGGCAAAGTTTTCATATAGAATCGTAGAATGTAGAAAAGTCCAAAGAACCATTTGGAAACTTAAATGATTATTTGGTTAAAGTGTTATTTAATGGTGGAAAAAAACAACAACTCAGAGATGATTCTATACAGAACTTTCTTTAAAAATATTAAAAAACAACTTTAGTGAAAAGTGTAGTGTAAGTCAAACAATCCTGTCGGTTCGCTTGAGTGTAACTTAATCACAGTTTATGTTCTCTTCTGTATGTTTAAGCAAATCAAACTTGGCCATAAAAATCCCAACTACTCCATGATTTCTCTCATCATTCAACACAAGCTTCTGCACACGGAGTGGCAAAGTCATTTTCAGTGTTATGTAAACTGAGCAGTAGACAAGAAAAGAACAACACTTCATCCAAAGCTGCAATTACATGCTTTAGTAGAGATGCAGTTGCGAAGTCCCGTGTCAACAAGTGAACTACATAATTAACTTTAATATTCACTCATTGCTGTGGTAAAGTGTTTATGCAGAAGAAAAAGAATGTTTTTGTTCGCCAAGAACAAGATGTGCAAGGAATTGCTATTGGCGCAGGACTCAGGAAAGCTTAAGCTGGGCTCAAACTTGTTGACAGTTGAGTTGAGGTGTTGCCTTGAATAAAAGAAGTGCTGCAAAATGGCATAAATGTATTCATTTACTTAAAGGTGACATTTCCTACCTCTTTTCAAAGGGAACACAGTGTTTTGGGGTGTTAATGGGATGAATGTGACATGCCTTGATCTGTATATCACAAGGTCCAAATTCCACAGTACTTTTTGACCCAGTCTAAACAGCCCTGTTCAGAATGGCCAGTTTCAACCAACTACCTCCCACACAGTTCTATTATTCCACCCCACCCCCTCCCAAAGCTATACGAATCAGTAGATTTCATATTTTATCCTTTATATCCCCGCTGTTTGCACTTGCTAGCTAATGTTTACTTCACCTTGAGTTCACATTTCTCTTTAGCTTGCTTGTCCACTTATGCTTGCTACAGCTCTCGAGTAACAATAAAGATTTTAAAGCGGTAAAAATAACATAAAATTAGTGAGTTTTATATAGCTACCTTATCGATAAACAACTAAATTATAAAAACTGAAGATGTGTACAGTTTTAAAGTTACATAAATTATGCTTTACAACAATATATTAGCTGGAAA
This sequence comes from Salminus brasiliensis, assembly GCF_030463535.1. Classification (NCBI taxonomy): domain Eukaryota; kingdom Metazoa; phylum Chordata; class Actinopteri; order Characiformes; family Bryconidae; genus Salminus; species Salminus brasiliensis. Next base: position 26,552,699 of record NC_132902.1, read on the forward strand.
TTGTCACTGGCCAATGAAAAACATTTTTTAAATATATATTTTTTTATATTTTCAAAATTGTGATTTTACAGGAGAGGATGTTAATGCAAAATAAGAGTTTATTTATATATAAAGTAATTAAGAGCATTTATATTGGTCTAGAATTATTAACAGACAGTGTACAGAGCACCTACAGGGCAAAGAGTAGAGTATTATGGTCTCCATATTGGCTTGTGTTTAGTAGAGTCTAAGATTAGAGGTATCTTTGAATTTGTAGCCTGTTCAAACTAGCTGAGGTTATTCTTGGGTAAACAGCAAGGCACTTTTGTAAGTTGCTCTGGAGAAGAGCGTCTGCTAAATGCCTTAAATTTAAATGTAAATTTACAGGGTTCATATGACAGAGAAAACTAAAAAAACAACCAAAATGGAGATGCATGTTTCTCATTGGACAGCAGTGATATAGATTATTAAGTAAGTAGCAATAATGTGTGCATTCATCATTTGAAGTCCTGACTTTTTTGATTTTCTTTGCTATTTAAACATGATTAAAATAATTATTTACAGAATGATTTTGAAATGAGTGACTTGTAAGGGTTAATGTACACCCATGTAAATAAGACATGCCATTTTTAGAGGGATTATAGCCTGGGGGAATAACCGAAGAAGACAAAATGGAGATGAACAAAGCAGTTGGCTATGTTCGGCTCCCGGCTGTGGTCAGTTTGCTGTCCAGCAGGGCTTCGGTGTTGAAATCCAGCTACAGTTTCAGCCCCCATTGGTTCATGGCTCTGGGAGGTGCCGCCCCGTCAGTGCTGATAAAACCCAGATGAATGGAGAGATGAATAAAGCTCTGAGCCGGTTTGAGCCTCATGAGGAGACAAAAGCAACACACAGACAGGTCACGCTGTCTTTTGTGCTAAATGTGTGTTGCTCAGAGAACATATGAAGGGCCAGAGCTTGAATGAATTATTGGGGGAATCGTTTTCTTGGGTCCTATGAGCACTTTTTGCAAGATTTGTTTAATTACATTCTTGCCAGGAGGCGAGATCACACGAGGATTCCCCTGAGCTTTCCTTCTGTTGCTGTCTAAAACCCTTCTGAGCCTCACAGCACCAACTTCCTCAACTTTTTCCCTCTCTCCTGCCCACTGTAATTCCCTTTCCCGCGAGCCTCGCGTCAACTACATGACAAATCCACGCCACTGAATGCTGCAGATAACCAGCTTTGTGTTATCACCTTTCCCCCTATATGACAGAGCGTCCATATCAAACAACTTTTGATCACGCTGAAGCCTAACCTGCGTTTGACTTCGACATGTGTGAATGAGTAACTACTAATGTGTAACTGTATGACTTCAAAATCCACGTTATCTTCACTCTACAACGGCTCAGGAAAAAATGAGTGAATAGAAATAGATTTTTAAGCTGTCTGAAAAAAGGGTCCGACAGAGAAAGTAGAACATGGAAGCAAGCAGTGTATCACAATACCTACATTTAGAGCGTTATTAATATTCACCCTAATGAGAGACTGTAGCTCCGCCTCCTCAGTGTAGATCACAATACCTACATTTACAGTGTTATTAATATTCACCCTAATGAGAGACTGTAGCTCTTGCCTGTGGAGATCACATGGCTATGCCCTGAATTGATGCATGGATGGATGGATGGATCAACAATAGGGGTAGATGGTGACAAAATGATGCTGAAGGCAGAAAGAACAGACCTTTCAGAAGTTGGACCTCTGCAGTGTTGAATCTTTACACTGACATTAATTCATTCCGATCTCCCCAAGATGCTGTTCGTCCACTTAAGACAAATGCACAAGAGAACAGGATGATACCGAGACCCTCAACAGGGAATGGCTTCAACACTGAGCTAGAATTACTTGCCAATTTCACACTGAACGGCGTCTACAGTGTCTCACCATCTGAGAGAATTTCGACTGAAAACCTACTCCACTATAACCAAAACTCTCATCAGCAGAAAGAATCCCGAATGCAGGACTAACCTTACCTGAGGAGCACACTGTGTGTCCACAAACATTTGTCCAGAGGAGCGCTCAGGTTTAATGTGGATCAAACAGGGGAAAGACTGAACCCTGAAGTGAGTGAAGAAGTCAGGTTTGGAGGTTGAAGCATCATGGTCTGGGAGCAGCTTTGGACCTCTTCTACAGCTCCATGGAAACGGATGCTGACCACCTACAGCAACTCACAGTCTGATGCTCTTATCCAAAATGACTTACATACACCATTTGTCCAAATGTTTGTGGACACCCCTTTTAACTCCTTTAAGTTGCACCCATTGCTGATACAGATGTGCAAATACACACACAGCTTGTCTAGTCCCTGTAGGGAAGTACTACCAATAGAATAGAATAAACATGAGCCTATTGGCATCATGCTGCCTAACACCAGGAGTGGGCTAGTAGAGGGGTATAAAGCCCCCCAGCATTGAGGAGCTGTGGAACAGTGGAAGAACTGTGTTCTCTGGAATGATGATGGTGGTGGAGCTCCATCCAGTACTTTTGGGATGACATGGAGAGTTGGGGATGATGAGGTGGGGTGGTGATCAATCATCCAACATCCTGACCTCACAAATGCTCTTGAGGCTGAATGCAGTCAAATTCTCACAGCAATGCATCTCTAATATCTAGTCAGTAAAGCATCAACAGAACATCTTCAGGATATCTACAGATGCTTCACTGCTGCTACTGCACTGATATGCTGTTATTAAGAGTTTGTTATCAATTTATTTATCAATTTAGTTTATTTATCAATAATACACCACTCCGAATGAAGTGTTACCCTTCACCATAGCAACGTATGAATTTCCCACCAGGAGTTTCCATCCATTAATGCCATTTTTAGAAGCTCTGTAATGGAGAGAAGCAGATTGCTGTAGAGTATACAGCAGAAAGGCTGTGTGTGATCGGCAAACCAGCGCCACTGCTGGACGGGAGCTGTAGAGTGAGTCAGAAAATATGTCTCTAATCAAAATATCTTATATATTATATTATTCCTTGTGGTAAAATGTTATATATAGTCATAAATGTACAAATATTTAGGAGATCTTGTTGATGGTGACATGCTAAAGTCATTCAAAGCAATGGCTTCTCCACTTTCAACTACTGTTAGAAAGCTGAAACCATCAAATTTCTTTATTATAGTCAATTTAATTAACATGGAAGCTAAACCGTGATCCACCATATTCACAGTTAACATTCCTTTCAATGTTGAGCGATGAAGATCACCAATATTTGAGACAAAAACAAGTATATGTGAGTATATTGTTCTCAGATGCAGATGAAGATGGATGTATCTGCTTGACATCCGTGGAGAATCTGAAACACTGCCATGCTGCCAAAGCTTCAAACAAGATGAACAAAATATATAAATAAAAACAATAAAATTAAATAATGTTTATTTTTACAAGGTTAATGCTGCCTCCAAACTTCGGGCCTGCAGTGCATTGTTTGCCGAGGGTCAGAGTATTGATTAGTCATTGAAAAACAAAGGCAGAATATTCCCTCCAATATATTCATCCTTCATAATATCCACACCAGCATGCTGATCCGTTTCTGTCTGCCAGGCTGCCGTTATTACCACCTGCTGCCTTCCCCACCAGCGAGCTTACAGATACCTTCAGTTCCTCACTGAGGGAAGAATAGAGCGCTTTCAGGGTTCTGTACAGGCAGATGGTCACTGTTTAGAGCTCTGCAAGCCTGCCTGTCCAGAGCTGAGTAACAAAACAATACAATACATTAAAAACCTCATCACTCCGCCAGCATGGTTTCGCTCGGGCTGATTTGTTACATTACGAGTTTATGTTTTTCATATTACCACAGATTACCATTTAGAAAGTTATTTCCTTCCTCTATCAGGTGACTATTCTGGAGATATGACCCTTGTTGAACCTTTAGCAAATTCGGTCCCACCAGAGGGATTTGCCGTGGCTGATTTCTGGTTGGTGCGCTTCCACCCGTAGGACTGGAATGTGCAGTCGAGTGGGATTTACGCAACAATCACTAAAACACCGGACATCTGGACATATCCATGTAAATTAGTCGGTCATGGGGGCCCCGGGTGGTCCAGCGGACTAAAGCGCCGGTACTGTGATCAGTGGGTGGCTGGTTTGGTCGCTGGTTCATAAATTAGTTGATCATGCTACTAGCCGAGGCCAAGGCCTTGTGAGAGCGCTATTGGCCTAGGCTATTGGTCTAGGGTGGGTAGATGGCGCTATCCCCCCACGTTACTCTGGCCATCACTGGCGTCTGCTAGCTGGATATATGGCACTTCCCTCCGGGCGCGTTGTTGCCCTGGTGATGAAAGAGGTTTTAAAAAGAGGTGTGGCTGACTGAGGGGGTGTGTGTTGGTCTTGCCCTCACTAGTGTCGTTGGTGTTGCATGTGATGGGTTGGGGGGGGGGGTATTTAAGGAGAAAACGGGTAAAAATCTGAAATACATGTATATAAAACGTAAAAAATAAATAATAATAAAAAATATCGGTCATACCAACCTAACATTTGCTCGTTTAAGCTCTGTGCTACTGACATAACCCCCTAACACTCCAAGGCTTGTATTACTCAGTAATAACCAATAACGTTTGGTCATAGAAATTTGTAATAACGCTTTCGGCCCACCGGCGGTCCACAGGCTATTCAACTCTGTACTCACAGATTACACAGATTCATGTATATATTAGAATCATTTTATAACAATATTCAAAATATATCAGTAAAGTAATTTGTTGTAGCTTTTTGTGAAAGATCTACAAGTCTTTTTTCTCAGTCAGTCCTCGTTAAGTTAGTTTCACATTATGGTTTTACTAAATTCAGCTGCAGCACTGATCCACAAATCTTGCCGTAGCTAGAAACAGCTAGATAATGAGCAGCACTGATCCACAAGCCTCGAGCACCCAGTGATAACAGATAAACACTGCTGTAACAAGTTCAGGACCAATCATAAAGCATGCTGCAATGGAAACGCAACAGTAAGTGCAACATTTAATAAAAACAAAAGTTCTTAAGAAGAGATTTCTTCTTAAACCTCTCTTACGCAGTTTCTACAAAGATTCTGACATCCATCAGTGCTTTCTAATGAGGGAGAACAGTGGGATCCATCATTATAAGAGCAGAGCTGTGAACAATTCTGCACTTTCAAACACATCATGGGTCAGACCTGACTTTCTGTTAGGACTTTTTAAGAGCTAATTTCATGGATGCAAGTATATAAAGGTATATAAAGTGTAATAAAGGTTTCTTTATTTTTACTCTTATTGCTCACTAAGTCAAGTCAAGACAAATCAAATTTATTTGTATATTTTTTTACAACTGTTGTCGTCACAAAGCAGCTTTACATGATTAGTAATTAGTAAAAGACAGAGACAAAAGAAGAAATAACATAAGACATGAAGGATCAAAGACCCCCAGTGAGCAGCAAGTGGCGATAAAGGCGAATAAGGTGTATTATTGAGTAACTAAACTCTATAAAATAAAGGTGCTACAAAAGGTTCTTGGAGTGATGACATTATAGAACCACTTTTGCTTCCATAAAGAACCATTTCTGTAATAGAGATCTAACTTTTATCAATAATTTATTAATAGTTCTGATCAGAGGAGGACGGGTCGGGTCCCCCTTGTGAGTCTTGGTTCCTCCCAAGGTTGCTTCTTCCAGCTCTGAGGGAGTTTCTCCTTGCCACTGTATCCGTTTTCTGCTCACTGGGGGATTTCACTCTTAGATCCTTTATGTCTTCTTATGTTATTTCTAATTACTAATTATGTAAAGTAAATGGCAGAGTAAATGGCCACCCAGCCCGACCTGCTGGAAGATTGCCCGCTGAGGTCCTCTCTGAGGTCCCCTCTACCTGCGTCAGACCAGCTGCCACCTACCAGTCCGACCATCAGACCACCCACCCACCACCACCCATACCAGACCAGCGGCACACCCTCCTACCACTGCTACCTGTTTAATGACCATGTTAAACCTAAATGGACTCAAATCTGCACTATTAATATTAATATCACCACTATTAACTATCTACTGTATCTGGTTTGGAGGACGGGTCGGGTCCCCCTTGTGATTCTTGCTTCCTCTCAAAGTTTCTTCCTCCAGCTCTGAAGGAGGTTCTCCTTGCCACTGTCGCTGTTGGGGCTCACTGGGGGTCTTTGATCCTTCATGTCTTCTTATGTTATTTCTTATTTTTTTTTGTCATTTACTAATTACTAATTATGTAAAGCTGCTTTGTGACGACAACAGTTGTAAAAAGCTGTACAAATAAATGTGACTTGACTTGACATGTGACCTTTCAATCAATAAAGAACGTTCACATTAAGAGGCATGATTCCTTTTGGACCAAAAGTGGTTCTTCTATGGAGTTCTTCAAGAACCTTGTTTAAGCACCTTTCATTTTTAAGAGTGTACAGGGACTTGTGAGGCTATTCTTTGATAATAGACGTTTGTGATTACACTTTTCGGCCCACCGGCGGGACGTAGGTCGTTTGAGGGGTTAAGCAGAGTCCACAACGGTCTTCACTGAGAGTCAAATCACTGCCCACGGTTTGTGTCTCACTAGTGTGTATGTGTGTGTGTTCACTGCATGGATGGATTGAAGGCGGAGCTCAAATTCCAGCTGTATCCAACACTAATGGTGAACATGGTTGTCATGTCTTGCCTATAAACTTACGTACAGCTGGTGCATCCTGCTTCTGCACTGCGAAGTTTGCTGGAGTTCGGTGTCTCTGAATAGTTAAGCGTTCCATTTGCTGAGAAAAGCACAGAGCTTCGTGTTCTCCACACTCACGGTTCTCGGTTCCTGAGCTGACCTTTTAAGTGTGATTTTATGCAATAATTACCTCGTTTCCGAGGCCGTTGTGCTGCTCTAATGATACAACTCCTGGTCTTGTTTCTCTTTAATTGGAGGACTGTACACTGCACAGTAATCAAAATGCAGATTCCACAGTGTCAGGATGACCTGGGCTAAAAAAGAGGAAAATACATAAAGTACGGTAGAAAGTAATAGGAGAGAGTGAGGCTAAGTGTTAATAGTACTGCAGGCTTTGCCTTTCCTCAAAAGCCAGCTTAATTATGCAGATTTTCTTGAGCAAAGGTTATCTTTTTCGCTGTGGTTTGGTCTATATGGCGATGGTACTTCCTCTGTAGTTCAGTTTCGAGTGCTTGCCGTTCTCAGCTGAAGTTGGGAGGGCACTTCCTGCTCATTTTTTTCTTTTTCCTTTCCTTGAAAAATTTGTTGGTGAAAATATTGATAAGCTGCTTGGCTGGAATTACTTTCTACCATTACTTAAACAAATTATTTTAATAAAATATTTCACTTAATAAGGCATATCTGCTGTTACACTACCCGGACAAAAGTATTGGGACATTGCTCTTTTATTGTTTTTTTTTTTTTACCAAAATCATGAGTATAAAAAAATGATCCTGCTTTTGTTGGAGTTTTGTTGAAAGGCTTTGAACATATAACAATGTGTTCAGTGTTCTTCAGCGGCGGTTCTTCACAGTCACCAGATCTTAATCCAGTAGCACACCTTTGGGATGTGGTGAAATGGGAGATTCACAGAATTAAGGTACAAGATCTGCGCCCAAGGCTCATCCCAATCACTGGTTTGCCGGTTGCCCTTTCTTGCACCAGTTTTAGAAGGTACTGACCACTTCATACTGGGAACACCCCACAAGACCTGTCTGATGTTCTGGAGATGTTCTGACCCAGTCGTTTATCTTGTTTTTCTAGACCATCACAGTTTGATTCTTGTCAGAGTGTCTCAGATTCTTACGCTTGCTCATTTTTCCTGCTTCTACACCTTCATCACCTTCATCACCTTCCACATCTTCAAGACCTGACTGTTCACTTGCTGCCTAATGTTATGTAGATCCCATTGAACCATTGACAGGAGCCACTGTAGATGAAGATAATCAATGATTGGTACTAATGTTATGGCTAATAGGATTTTTTTTTTACTGGACGTATTTTATGGAATTTTACTATTTTGAAGACAATGCAGTTCAATCTCCAGACTGCACAGTGTATACAGGGGATCATCTGTGCCATATGTTAGATTGGTAGATTTTGTGAAATGCCACCACTGTCAGATGTGGGTGCATTTGTCTAAAAGTCAACAACGAGCCTGACAAATTCCTTCAGATGTCTGATCTCATTAAATATTTAGTTAATATTTTTCCAGCCGCATGCCATGGCCCTGTTCCATGACTGACTGTCTCCAAATACGATGGCTTCACAGTATCTGATGCTGCGTCAGGGCTGGAAAGGTTAGCTGTCCAGAAGCTTTCTAATTCCACGCTCTGGATGGGAGATAAAGAGGGCGCGGGGGTAGAATGGGCCTTGTGTTCCAGCCAGGCCATGCAGCGCTGTCTGAACTGCTACTGAGGAGGATGGACCCTGTGTTCATCAAAAAAAGCGCCACTGAGGAAGCTCTCTGAAAGAGCATAAAGGACTCCTCCAGTGGTCATTTAAGCAGCCTGAAACTGGCCATTCCTGCTTTCATCACACTGACACAGAGCGAAAATCAGTGACACTGAGCTTCGACAGGCATATCAAAGCAGAGCAGCGAGTGGCCATAAATGAGTCAGGCCTCAGCTGAGCAGGTAGGAATAATAGCACAATCTTCCTCATTATAATAATAATAATAATAATAATAATAATAATAATAATAGATTTGAGAAGTGACTTGCAAGATGCTCAAGGGCACAGCACAAAGGAATTCAAAGGAAAAGGGGAAAACTCAACAATAAATAAGTGAATAAAGAACGTGCTTTGAATATGAATAATGCCTTACTGCAGGTAATTGCTCAGTTTCATACTGTATGTGTTAAAGTTAGTGTAAAAGTATATATATATATCCAGATATTTACAATAATAACCATATTCAGTTCACCTTAATTAATATTATCCTTAATATACAGCAGTGTACTAATGTCCAGTATTCCCAATTCCCATCCAACACCTAGATTATCTAATCAGTGTTTCATGAAAGTAGATCAGGTGAGCTGCTGGTGGAACGGAACACATTCGGTAGGTACAGGTAAACACTCTCACTGACCATTGACTTTGTGTTTATTTGGGTTTATTCTAATGTTATATAGAATTAATTACAGGTGGATACTCTCGCTGACCACTGACTTTATGTTTATTTGGGTTTATTCTAATGTTATATAGAGTTAATTACAGGTAGACACTCTCACTGACCATTGACTTTGTGTTTATTTGTGTTTATTCTAATGTTATATAGAGTTAAATACAGGTGGATACTCTCGCTGACCACTGACTTTATGTTTATTTGGGTTTATTCTAATGTTATATAGAGTTAATTAAAGGTGGACACTCTCACTCATCGCTGACTTTATGTTTATTTGGGTTTATTCTAATGTTATATAGAGTTAATTACAGGTAGACACTCTTACTGATTGCTGACTTTATGTTTATTTGGATTTATTCTAATGTTATATAGAGTTAATTACAGGTAGACAGTCTCATGGACCATTGACTTTATTTTTATTTGGGTTTATTCTGATGTTATATAAAGTGAATTACAGGTAGACACTCTCACTGACCATTGACTTTGTGTTTATTTTGGTTTATTCTAATGTTATATAGAGTTAATTACAGGTGGATACTCTCGTAGACCACTGACTTTATGTTTATTTGGGTTTATTCTAATGTTATATAGAGTTAATTACAGGTAGACAGTCTCATGGACCATTGACTTTATTTTTATTTGGGTTTATTCTAATGTTATATAGAGTTAATTACAGGTAGACACTCTCACTGACCATTGACTTTGTGTTTATTTGGGTTTATTCTAATGTTATATAGAGTTAATTACAGGTGGATACTCTCGCTGACCACTGACTTTATGTTTATTTGGGTTTATTCTAACGTTATATAGAGTTAATTACAGGTAGACACTCTCACTGACCATTGACTTTGTGTTAATTTGTGTTTATTCTAATGTTATATAGAGTTAATTACAGGTGGATACTCTCGCTGACCACTGACTTTAGGTTTATATGGGTTTATTCTAATGTTATATAGAGTTAATTACAGGTAGACACTTTCACTGACCACTGACTTTATGTTTATTTGGTTTTATTCTACTGTTATATAGAGTTAATTACAGGTAGACACTCTCACTGACCACTGACTTTATGTTTATTTGGTTTTATTCTACTGTTATATAGAGTTAATTACAGGTAGACTTTGTAAGCTCTGGTTATCTTACAGCTCCACTATTTTTGTCTGCAGTCACAGTCTGAAGTCCATCTGTTGCTGTTCAATTAATCATCCCCCTCGACCCACCCCAAACCACATATCTCCAATGCGGTAATGGTACGAAGCAAAAATCTTCATATATCTTAAAGTATATTAATGTATTTTTTTTCCATGTTCCATTGGATTTTTTTCCATGTTGTTTTGGACCAATTTTGGTCTGTAATTTTATAAAGGCAGCTGCTCTGTTTAATTAATGTAGGACAAGGCTGACCAATGAGGAAGCTTAATTTCCACATTTAGAAAGTTTCCCAATAGGAGAAAACAGATTTTACGATTTCTAAAGTAGTGTAGTAATAAAACATAGTGCTTTGTTATGAAATAGTCTAACCCGTCTTTTTGACCCTCTGCTCAGCAAAAACATTGCAATTGGGCCTCAGTTTCAGTTAAATTGCAGCTATATAGACTGGTTTGTGATATTGCATTTTCCTGTCACATTTTCTTTAAATGGAATGAAATTAAAGCAACAGATTTGCTCCGCCCACTCACACTTATAAAGAGTGTTTCAGTTTGGATATCTTTTAACTGAGGCACAATGCTTGGCAACTAATCAGATCAGACACAGAACTTATTTACATATATCAGCCCTAAAGACAGCAAGGTAACTTTTTTAATGACATCTTTTCCATTTTAAGAAATAACATCGTATCTCCTTTCAATGGAAGTCAATGTACAAACAACTGTATTCTATATTTGTATATTTTGGAGCTTTTCTATTGGTCCATTCAAGAACAGCTGCCAGATTCATATAATGTCAAAAATAGAAATATATAAATAGCTAAAATGGACTGAATGGAATTGCCCATTTAAATATGCTGGAAACCTTCTTGTAGATAATACATATCACAAAAATGTTCCAGTATTGGATTTGTCTTCAATTTATTATAGAATATATGTGTTTATACATTATATTCAGAGCACATCAGTGTCAACATCTTGTATCTCCAAAATGGCAACTTTACAGAAAAAAGAAAAATACCCTCTTTACATTCAATGGAAGTCAAGGTAAAATATTTATTCTGATGCAGAATGAAGAACAACATCCATATTCAAACAATGTCATGTTTTTAATGTCAAAAAGTAAAAACATGAAAGATGGAGGCAATGTGGAATTCATATATTTATAGCTAAAATGAAAAGAGCTATTAATAATGATCATTAAATCATGATGTAGGCCCATGCACCAGTTCTGCTATTCTATATAACACTTATTTCAGCAGAACTCTCGAAATCCAGCTCAAAAGCTTAACACATCCGACCCCGAGTGTCCAAAACTCGGCCTACACTGTAACTGCGCTTTCTTTAGCCCTGGCAGAGAAAGTCTGAAGCCCCTTTAGAAGCTGTTCTCTTTTGCACTTCACTCAGCTGCTGTTTTATAACTTCCTTAATGTCAAATCATATCCATGTTATTATAATGAATGGGGGATTTAATCGACCTGGAGCAGCAGGAGAAAGTTGGTTTAACATGATTGTCTGGGTGAATTATAATGGGAAATAGACTTTATTCAGGTTCCTCGTGAGGCCAAAAAAATCCCATTTGCTTTTGCAATAAAGATGTAAGCTTATGGGTAGCATCTCGGCCATGCTGTGTGTGTGTGTTTGTGCTGCAGGCGGATTTTGATACTGGTGGCAGCATCTCTAGATTTGGACTCCCTCTGTGCTGGACCAATGGCAATTGCAAACTTAGAGCCAAAGGATTCGGCAGTGGCTTCATGAATTGATGTCTGTATCAGTGAGAGGATGGTGTGACTATGATGGCTTTGGCTGGGGCAGAACGGTCAGGGACATTGCCGTGCTGACAAAATGTGTTGGATGATCTCAGTCTTTATGTCTCATGGGATTCAAGCACCATTATCATTATATAATGCAAAAAAACTCTAAAAATCTAAAAATCTATAGTTTGAAAAGGTTCTACCTGCACCTTAGTCCACCTTGTGTTTTATAATTAAAGCAACAGATTTGCTCCGCCCAACTCACACTGAACTCATAAGGAGTGTTTCAGCCTGGATAGGCACATTTACATTTATGGCATTTAGCTGACGCTCTTATCCAGAGCGACTTACAAGGTTACTCATATTACAGAGGTGGACCAATGTAGTGTTAGGAGTCTTACCCAAGGACTCTTATTGGTGTAGTGCTGAATAGTCACCCAGACCAGGAATCGAACCCCAGTCACCCACATGGTGTGGTAGCTTATTGGCAGGTACACACCAACCACCAGGCACAATGCTTGACAGCCTATCAGAACAGAACAGAGCTCATTTACATATATCAGCCCTAATGACAGCAGTCTTAACTTAATTCTGCAACTCTACAACAATTCTACTGACATCATTTCCATTTTTAGAAAGAACATTGTATCTCCTTTCAATGGAAGTAAATGTAAAAACAACTGTATTCTATATTTCTATATTATGGAGCATTTCTATTGGTCCATTCATAATGGTATTTTGGCTCAGTGTGGTGAAGAAGAACAGCTGCCAGATTCTCAAAATGTCAAAAAGAGGACACACAAGGTTAAAAGGCTAAAAAATGGTATATATATATATATATATATATATATATATATATATATAAGCATCCATACTTTTTACTGTCCTGCACCGAAGTGGTGGAATGAGCTTCCCCTGGGTGTCCAACGCTCGCTGTCCTCAAACCCAGACTGAAGACCCTTCTCTTCTGAGAGGACTTGGGTGAAGAGTAGATTATTATGGTCTCCATACTGACTTGTGTTTAGTAGAGTCTAAGATTAGAGGAGCTTTAATTTTAGTTTATTTAAACTAGCTGAGGTTTTCTTTAGTAAACAGTGAAGCTATATATATATATAGGGAGAGAGAGAGAGAGAGAGAGAGAGAGAGAGAGCAATACAGTATTCAAAGCAGAGAACTTGCTGTTATTGAGATATTGTGTAATTATCCATCCATAACTGGGAATACACCATCAGTAATTAATCTGTTATCACAAAGATTGTTATTCAGTTGAACAATTACACAGTTATTAAAGAAAACACTCAAAATTTAAAACAGGGCTAATGATGCTTCATAATACTGTTATAAACGAAGCAAATGTGTGTCTAATTTAAGCCTAATTTGTTTCAGTACAATGGCAGGTCATAAAACCATCTGAATACAGTTATAAGCTCTTTATGTATCATCATAATGAAATATTGCTCATGGAGTTTGTGTATATGTGTAGCCTTCAATCAAAGCATTACCACCTGAATCGTTTTTGATACATAAACCCACTCAAACGTCATGAAAAAAATATGAAAAAAGTATGATATGTTACGCTGGAGAAAAGCGGTAGTGACATAAAGCATCTTAAATAAATTAGATTAAAAGACGCAGTGAAAAAAGCTCCCTGCTTTTTGAATAATGACTTCCAAAAAAAGGAGAAAATCCCACAGTTTGACTGACGGCTTTTTAAAATTCAAAAGGACCAGCTATGGAAACTAAAATCTCCTCAAGCTGAACTCTGCCCCAATTAGCTTATGATGAAAAAAAGAGGGTAAAGAAGCATACATCAGTCAATAAGCCTTTAGCTCTGATTTCTATGGTCATGCAGGTCACACCCCGGCCAGGCATACAGCCTAAGTGGATATACTAAGCAGTCTTTAATCACCCTGCGTTCAGCAGCTCATCTGACACTGTGAGGCAAATCAATCATCATTTTCAGAGCCCCCCCCACCACCCCATCTCCAATTCTGTTTAGGGTAGAACTGTTGTGGCTCATGTTGACGCCTTGCACTTTCATTGTATAATCTGCAGCTGTCAAGTAACAGCGACCCGTGGTTGTGCATTCAATCTCAGCCATGTTTCAAAGGCATCTGTCCTTTTTCTTCTACCAGCTAATTTGTCTTCCTGCAGCAATATGGATAAAACAACCCGGGTGCCTTTGATCATTCATCCCTACTCAAGATGCTGAAATCTAATACACCAAACCCTCCCCCACCCCACCCCCGATTGAGTAACCCAAGGTTTAATACAACTTTTAAGAAAAGTTTTATGCAAGTGACTTTTACTATGACTTACACATCATCCAGCAAACTTTACTCCATTATTATTATTATTATTATTATTATTATTATTATTATTATTATTATTATTATTATTCCTTCACTTTTTATCTCTGGGATACAGTTTGCTAAAAAGCTAACTGGATGTCAATTAAGCTTCAGGCTCTGTACATGCACTATATGGACAAAAGTATTGGGACACCTGCTCATTCACTGTTTTGTAAGAAATCAAGGGTATTAAAAGAGCTGATCCTGCTTTTGTTGGAGTAACTGTCTCTACTGTCCAGAGAAGATTTTGGAGGAGGAGCATTGTTGTGAGGATTTGGAGGAGCATTGCTGTGAGGATTGGGTTTTTGGAATTTAGCGACAAGAGCATCAATTAGGTCAGGATGTTGGATAATCACCACTCCTCATCATCCCCAACACCCCAATTCGACCAAGCCCCAGCCCACACTTGGATCAGAGGAAAGTACCAGGTTCCCATCTCCACCACAGCACCTAACAGATGCCAGTCATCCAACATTACTTTTAGAGTGATAAGGGTAGAGAGAACACCATCTACCCCACCCCCATAGAGAGCATGGCCAATTGTGCTCTCTCAGACTCCAGCCACTGATGGCAAAGCGTCAAGGTTCAGGATTCGAACTCGCCATCACTGGGCTATACTGGCAGTGCATTACACCTCAGAGCCCTGAGACTCAGACCTTGTGTTTCTAATGTGTGTATTGTATTTAGTACTTATTTTCCGTCAAAGTATTTATTTGAGCTGAATACATCTGTGTGGGTTTTAATTGACAGACCAGTAATACTTGGGGCAGGTGGCTCATTCACATTTATAGAAACCCTGTGACATCCCAGACTAAGAATGAAATTATAGATGACATTGGGTTAAACAGGTGCAGTCATGAGGGTCCGATTTAAGCAGATAAAGATAAAATAATCCTCTGTTCGCTTCCACTACGCTCTTCATCTTAGCAAGCTCATGCTGCAGAGATAGATTAGCTTTATTTAACATCTAACTGTGCTTAATGGTCTTCTTAATGGTTTCTTTCATGAGTTACCAATGAAGAATTGAGCAAGCTAGAAAAGTTTTATACTGGAACTGGAAAAAGCTGCATAATTTCTGATTTTCCCTCAACTGTAAATTAGCCTAAATGACACAGTATATTATATTAATACTCAAAACTGGCTTTGTTCATCTAATGCGTTTAGTTTAGTTTGCTTTACTTTGTTTCAGTCAAAATATTTATGAGTTGAATCACATCTCTGTTACAAACATGGTTCTTCTGCTCCATAGCTCAAAGAACCCTTTGTAGCACCTTCATGAGGAAATATTATTTTATTGTTATATTAATATTGTCTTTTTTACTGCAGAAAGATTTAAGGTCTGTTCTAGCATTGCTCCAGACGTCCTGGAATTTGTCTAGATGTTCTCTAAAAAGCTTTGGTCTTGCTCTAAAGTTTTTTTGGAAAAGGATAACTTTCCTCCTTTCTCACCTCCCATGAAAATCTGAAATCCAATCTCTTTCTCATGGTCATGGCTGTACTACCATCTGTGTTGAGCTACCATGATGCCGTTTAGGACTTTTGGAGGCTTCTTTATTCACCTTATGGCCTACCGTTGGGCTGATCTTTCAAGGACAGCCTGACCTGGTCATGTTGGCCTCCTGTTCCTCTTGTAAATTATGTAGTGGACGGTGGAACAGCGACTGATTTCTAACTGTTCTGAGATCTTTTTAAACTCCTTCCCAGACTCCTCTGCATCTCCACGCTTCTTTCTGAAGGCCTCACTTCAACCATCAATCAAGAGCAGACCAGACTAAACGTCTGAGGTTTAAATCAGACTCCAGACTCCTCCAGAATAATCCTCTCCAACCATGTTCTGATCATCTGCAGCTGATGTTCTGCAGCTGGTTCTGATTCTACACATTTGAAGAAGTGATAAATAATTGAGGTTCGAACGTTTTCACTTGTTCCTCAGAAGAAAATTACACTGCTATTTTATTTCTATTTTATAAATGATGTTTAAAGACATGAGTTTACTTAGATTACCTGCATCTCTCAGTATTGATCACATGAAGATCAAATGCCCAGATGTTTGTCCAGAATGTTTCCATGGCTTTTGAAGGTTTTAAAGGTTCATAAAAGCAGCTTTGTTCTAATCCCTTTTTCTCTCAATTTGGTTCTGCCAATTAATCCCCCCCATTTGTAGCTCCCCCCAGCGCTCCCGACACTAGGAGGGTAAGGACTGACTTAACACATGTCTCCTCTGATACACGTGAAGCCAGCCGCCTCCTCTTTTCGAACCTTCAGGGCTTGGCTGAAATCACCAGGTCCCAGGTTCTACTGCACCACCTAATAGACGCCTTTGTCGGCCAACATCTCTTAAGAGTGGTCAACCGACCCGGAGAGAGCACGGCCAATTGTGCTGTCTCTGACTTCGGCGGCCGCTGATGGCAAAGTGGCATGGCTCGGGATTAGAACTCGTGACCCCCGGGCCATTGTGGTAACACATTAGACTGCTGAGACACTCAGAGCCCCCAAAAGTGCTGCTTTTTACATGCTCCACTGTTACTGGCAGGTTGAGAGTGGGTCCACCATCCAAAATTAGAGAGAAGAGAATAGAGGCCTTTTGTTTGAAGCTCCAGCACCACCCTTCGTTACTATATTCACTATGGGAGGATGTTTTCTCACTCCTGCTCCACTTTCTAATTCAATATTCCACAGCAAACTCATCATCGACTTAGCTTCTCATTTTAGGTGATCAATGTACCTGGCCAAATTGATCTTAATCAGAATCGAAAGGAAGACTTTTACCTCGAATTCAATCAAACCGGGGGGCACCTCAGGAGTAGCTCAGTGACTAATCTTTCCAGATTGATCTGTGAATGAGTGTGTACCATCTAAAACCAATCTCTGCGTGTTTTATGAAAACATATCAATATTTGCCTCAGAAATTTCATCCATCATTCATACTCCATTGCATTGAGCTTGGATGAACCGCGGCTTATATCTAAGCCGAAAGAGAAAGGAAAGAAAGTTTGTGGTGGAACTTTTATCTAGTCTAGACCTAGAGGGTTTCCACCAAACCGATTTCTCAGAACTGAAGATTGTCTTTGACTTTTAATGTGAACAAAGTGGCAAAAATATTTTTATTGTGCTTCCTGTGAGTTTACAGGATTCCTGGCGTTATGAAAATACTATAAATGATGATGTTGAAGCCTTGGTGTAGTCATGGATGATCAGTTATCGTTCTCAAGTCATGTTGCAGTTCTGACTCTGTCATGCAGATTTCTCCTGTACAACATCTGGAGAATTCCACCCTTCTTCTCTAGAGAGTCCCAGGCCCAGGTGCTCATTCAGTCTCTCGTCACTTCAAGACTTGACCACTGCAGCTCCCTTCTGGCTGGTCTCCCTCTGTGCACCATCAGGCCCCTGCAACTCATCCAGAACACAGCGGCACGGGTCGTCTTCAATGTTTTTAAATTCAGCCATGTCACTCCACTGCTGCGTTCTCTCTTCACTGGCTTCCTATAGCTGCTGCCCAGGTCATCAGATTCAGACCCCTGACTCTGACCTACAAAGCCAAGACTGGACCAGCCAGCCCCTCCTTACTTGATGGCGATGGTCAAAAGCTGACCCGCACCAAGAGCCCCTCCAGCTTCAAGTACGGCTCGGCTGGACCCGCCATCCTTTAAGATCCACGGAAGACGAGCGTCCAGACTTTTTACTGTCCTGCACCGAAGTGGTGGAACGAACTTCCCCTGGGTGTCCGAACAGCAGAGTCCAACGCTTGCTGTCCTCAAACCCAGACTGAAGACCCTCCTCTTCTGAGAGGACTTGGGTGAAGAGAAGAGTATTATGGTCTCCTTACTGACTTGTGTTTAGTAGAGTCTAAGATTAGTGGATCTTTGAATTTTTTGCCTATTCAAACTAGCTGAGGTTTAGAATCAGCAAAAGTCTTTATGTTTAGGTGGAAGAAAAAGATGTTTGACTTTTAGAAGATTCAATATGAGCAAGATTAAGCTTAAAAAAGGTCTGGTTTAGGTAGACTTAGAGACACCTAGATTACTTACCTTTCTTTACAGGTGCTGCATATTTCATTCATTGAGTATTTAAGTTGTATGATGTATAAACAGTAAGTGTGTCATTTTGGTTGGGGTGAAAAAATGCTCAACCCCATTTACCACCCTGTTATTTTACCTCAGAATGAAGAAACCTGATTTCCTTTTCATGGAAAAAAAATATATGTTCTGATTTTAATGTCTGGTTTATAGCACAGTGACAGACCACAGAACCACAGCACATCTTAGCATATCCAAGCCTAGCCTTTAACACTGTAGCAAGAGCTATTTTTGTAATTGTTGCTTATTATTTGCTGAGTTGAAGTGAATTTAGGGGTGTGAATATTATGAGCAAGATTGTTATGTAACAGTTTCGAGGTTGTGGAATCCAGCTCTGATTTACCCAGGTCTTGCTTTTGAAGGTTGCAGTTTGTCATGTCCATGTACCAAACTTTCATTATTCAGCCATGCCAAGATAAATGCAGTCCTCCATCCTAAGCCACATTTAAAACAACACATTTTTTTTACAGTCTACATCTTTAAAAGCCAAAGACAGTCCTCAATGCATGGCTGGTCAGTTCGAAGTATATTTATCAAGCAGAGGCCACAACCCAATCCCCTACGGCTGTATTGTGCAGTACTGTAAATTGCAGAAGGCCGAGAGGCTGCAAGGAGGTGCCAGACTGAACTGTAATTCAGCATCCAGTGCTGTAATAGGCTTTTCATTTTTTCCATTAACTTCAAACGGGCCATGTCAGAGTAAACTCTCCGTCATCAGCGTGCAGTCGTCAGCCGCCCATGTCTGCCCACCAACAATAAGTGCTTCTGACAAATACCAGGATTCAGTGGAGCTTTAAGGGAAATAACAAAGCCACTTTAGACCCTATTAGGTCCATTGTCTTCATCTACTGAAGCAAACAAAAGCCTGGCGCGCTCTCAATGACCTCCCTCTTCTCGCAAAATTGGAGCATCGCGTCGAAATGTGAAACTAATCCCAAATTCATGAGATTAAAGAAGTTTCCCCGTAATATGTTCGAAAATAATCTAGTCAGACATTTCCTTTTATTTTTCAACGTGTACGGAGATATGCAGATGAGCGGCATTTGCATAATCTTTCCAGAAAATGAAAAACAGATAATCAAATACCATCACATCCCATTTATATTCAATTAGCCATTATTTATGCAAAGTCATGCCGTCGAAAGAATCCGTAATTGCACGAGGATAACGAGTGGTGTGAAGTGAGATCTTTTCGAAACGAGGGATCAGGAAGGTGCCTCATCTCCTCCGCAGCTGTCACACAGTCCATGTTTGAAAGATGAGCCATGTTTTCTGTCTTTCTAATCTTTCATTATCCAAGATTTATGGGTGTTGAACTGAGTATACTCATGAGAGAAGAACTCAAATTTAAAAAGTGCGACTATGACTTTCTGTAGCCACAGTTTGAAAGGACACAAGGTAACAATACATCAATCAAATGATCTCAGTAAGAATTATTACATTTATTGTGTTCAAATAACATTAAAAAACCTATACCGATATAACAGATCATTGTCGACTAATGATAATTAGCCAAGAATTTTACAAAGTGAGCATTAAAAAAGGTAACTTTGGAAGCTCTTTATTTAACAGTGAACGTATAGTAATAGTTGTTGTGCCCTCCCCCAGGGCGATCTCAAGCCGCCACCCACAGGCCCAAATAATGACTTCCGGTGCACTTTCTGTTCATTGTTGTTCATTTGTGTTTGCTCACAGTTCACTCGTGGTTCATGTGTTTCACCTGGGACTGGGAGTACTTAAGGAGCTCTACTACCATCATGCTTTGCCGTGAATTGACTCTCTTGGATTATACGTGAAACTCTGTGATTCCTCACGCGGTTCTGGCGTGTTCAGGTCAGCTAGTGTTTTGATTTATGTTCAGGAGTGATTCTCAGGCACACTAGAGGTAAGGGAGGTACGCTCGCTTCCTGCTCGGTCGCTGTGTTCATCTAGAGGCAAGCATGGATCGTTCGCTTCCTGCTCAGTTTTTTTAAGTTTTTATATTTTTTTAATGTAAGTTCTAAGTTCTAACAGAGCTGTAAACTGTAGGCTGTGGTTGTACATAATAATTACACAGCCACCACTTATTCTCTTATCTCTTATCATCATCCTATTAAGACATACCTACCCACACTACAAGGCAAGGAACATAAGGACAATTAATCACAAATTTATTAATACTGACATTAAAAACCACTGATTGATGTAATCTTGCCCGTTATGTATTAATATATATATTTTTTTAAATCTGTTTTCCCCAGTATTTTCCTCACTGTGTTTGTTTATGTACTGTCATACTACCATGTGTGTAATCACATGAGCGTCGGCAGGAGAGGGAACTGAACCAACTGAGCCAACGGAACATCTCAAGCAGCATATATAAGCTTGCATTAACCATAATAGATAATAATAGAGATAAAATGTTCAATTAATCATGATATTGATTTGAGGTCATATCGCCCAGCATTATGAGGGCCTACTGGTATGCTCTCTGTAATATGCTGGGATCTGGACTGTAAAATAAAGAGCACTGCTGTATTTAGTAATTCATTAGAAAATACCTGGTCTCTTGTCTTTGTGGTATGTTATATCCTGGCCTAGTTTAAACCACAGCAGAATGGTAGATGGTAAGTGTGTAAATACTGAAAGGTAATATGTGGATAAATGAGCTGTAAAAACTAATATCAGCACAGAAATATGGAAAAATAAAACATATTGTACTGAAAAGTGAATAACAATAAATCAGTAGGTCTAGGATGTTGGTAGAAACCACAGCATGGAAAATTAATTCTGGAATTGATGCATTTGGGATTCTAAATTAGACAAATATGCTTAAAGAAAAGCTTAATCATACAAAAATAACATTCTTCTTCTTATTATTATTATTATTATTGTGTATGCAATGATAATGATAAAAAAATCTTCATTACGTAACATTATTAAATATGTTCTTTATTTTAGCTCAATTTTCCATGTATTTAATATAGTTTAAATTTCATATTACTTATACATATAAACAGAGAACTAATTTGCTATCAGCTAAAACTTCAGCTTCATCCTGAGTCCTGTAATGCTGCTTTAATGTGGTCTTCATTTTGCATTTCGCCTCCTGATTAAGTCCGCTGTTCCTGAGAGACAGACGTGCAGGCGGTGGTCCCGAGGGTCCATGTGTCTTCATGGAAACCTGAGAAAATGAGATGGATCTGATTTGAATATGCTGTCCTCAGCTCAGTGTTGTCTGGCCTTTGACCTCTCTGTGCTTTTGTTGTCAGTGTGGTCTTGACGGTTCCTCATAATGAGCTCTGGGGTTCAGGCTGTGGTGACCTGGTCCAGATGTGGCTCTTGTGTGAGTCCAGAAGACTGGAGCACCTGTTCCAGCTCTAAATCTCAGGAGAGGCTTTGGTTTCCTGATATGAATTTCAGCCCTGGTTCTTCACCCGTCAAAATAAAGGTGCCAGAGTGAGTTGTTGGAATGATGTCATTGGAGAACTTATTTAGGTCCCTAAATGAATTGAAATGGATCAGGCTGAAGAACCTTTATAAGGCTAAAAGAATCTTTAAATTTGTGGTTAAGAGCATGGATCTTTTCTAAGCTAAGCTATGTAGTGTTTCACAGTAATTCTGAGAATTACTCTTCAATTAATAGTCTTCTAGTATTTTTGTGTAATTATGCTTTAATACATAATTATGATATTATATTACACTATTTTGTCTTTCCTATTTTATATACATTTAGACTTTATAGGTGGTTGGTGTGGCACAACAGATAACACCACTGCCTGCCACTGAGCTACCACACCATATGGGAGACTGGGGTTCGATTCCTGGTCTGGGTGACTGTGGGTGCTGTGCTACACCAATAAGAGTCCTTGGGCAAGACTCCTAACACTACACTGACCCACCTCTGTAATACGAGTAACCTTGTAAGTCGCTCTGGATAAGAGCGTCAGCTAAATGTAAATATTTTATTTTAATTTAATTGTACAACAACGTTCCTATCACACAAAAACCATCATACACCATACCTCCAAAACAACTTTATTATAAAAGAGAAAAAAATGGAAGTAAATGTAAATTTTATTCCAACTAATTTTGGACCATTTCTATTGGTCAATTCATCATGAGCACCATTTTACCACCATGTAATGGAAAACTACCTGTATGAGATGTGTCATTTGAACATGACCCACAAAACTTAAAAGTATGACATACATTTAAAAATAAAGAATAAATTGGGGTCCTGTTCTGATAACACATTTTGTACATTTTAGACATCATTTATATTCATATATTGGAACAAAATAAAACATATTTAATGTGGCTTTATTTTCTTATTTGACTATATGTTTGAATGTTTGTGGACACCCCTTCCAATGCATTCAGCTACTTTCTAACACAGATGTGCAAATGCACACACACACAGCTTGTCTAGTCCCTGTAGAGAAGTAGTAACTGCCAATAGAATAGGATTCTCTGGAGCAGATAAACATCATTAACCTATTGGCTCCATGCTATCTAATGCCAGGCGTAGGCTATAGAGGGGTATAAAGCCCCCCAGCATTGAGGAGCTGTGGAGCAGTGGAAGAACTGTGTTCTCTGGAATGATGGTGGTGGAGCTCCATCCAGTACTTTTGGGATGAGTTGGAGAGTTGGGGATGAGGTAGGGTGTTAATCATGCAACATCACGACCTCACTAATAATAGAAAGCCTTCATTTGACAGTAGAGACAGATCAACTCCAACAAAAGCAGGATAAACTCTTTTTATTAAAACAATCAATCAATAACCAAGTGTCCCAATAGTTTATATATAAATATAATTATTTTATAAAGCTTAGTTATAGTTTATTTATAGTTATAATTTATTTATAGATATACTATATATTTATAGTTTATTTGTAGGTATTAAAAAAAACAAAACTAAAAATAAATATAAAAACAATTTTAAACACTGTTGATTGTCATGTCTTTTGTGTTTGATCTTTTGTATTGTAGTTAAAAAGTTTGAATGCCTCTTTTACCACCTGAGGTGAAAATCAACTTTCTCATCGCTCCTGGTTGAAAATCATATCTGGGTTAATGAGGGTTTTGAAGTTCATTGCAAACCGCTGATGTCTTTTGAATATATCATGAGACCTTCAAGGCCCAAACCTGCAGTAGCTTAGGGAGACACCCAACAAAATTGTGGGAAGTAATTCCATTCTGGTTTTCCCCCTGCCTTTCCATCATCTTCTTTTCTTCACAGCCTCTTTTGTGAAATCCTCTTAAGAGAGTTTTCTCCAAAATAACATCATCTTCAAACAAACATTTCACTTTTAATCACTGTATTTTTTTTTCTTTTTCACCAAGCGCTCCCGCATTGTGGGCCCCTTTTGAAGCTGTGCTCTTTTTTTCGAGCATCAGTAGGGAATTGCTCCCCGGTGGCCTGAGCTTACACTAAAGCTGCTCTTCCAAACCCAGCTTTGAGTAAGAGGGAAAAGAATCTTCTCAAAGGAGAATGGGTGGAATGAGACCGTGAACCGCTCACTTTAGCACACACACCTGACCAGCATGTCGATATACACTGGTGTGCATGTGTGTGTTCAGTTCAGTGTTCATCAGTTTAATATGGGACTTTTCACAGCAGTTCTTGTCCCAAAGCAACTTTCCAGCAATGCTAGTGCAGCTCCATGATGAGCAACAGGGTAACGCTGTCAGAAGGGAGAACCACTAAGTGAAGCCAAGACTTAAACTATGAACCCCATAAAAGATTTCAAATCAGAAACTCATGCAAAAACATGAGGAGGAAGAACCACTGAAAGGAACTGAGACACAAAAGGAGAAGCTCTCTAAGAGCATGAGGAAGAACTACAAAAAAGAACCAAGAGGAACTAAGAATCAAAAAGAGAAACTCTGTAAGAACATGAGGTGGGACCATTAAAGAAGCAGAGACTCTGAGGTAGAAGCTTTCTAACATCCTGAAGAAAAACCACTGATAGAAACCAAAACTCAAAGAAGGAGTCCTCTAAGAGCTTGAGGAAGAACAGCTGAAAGGAACCAAGACTCCAAAGAAGAAGCTCTCTAAGAGCATGAGGAGGAACCATAGAAAACAAAGAAGACTCAAAGGAAGAACATAAAGAAAAAACACTGAGAGGAACCAAGACTCAAACTAGGAACCCCATAAAAGAATTCAATGCAAAACATTGGAAGGAAGAACTACTGAAAGACACAAAAGGAGAATCTTTCTAAGAGCATGAGGAAGAACTGCCAAGAAGAACCAAGAGAAACTAAGAATGAAAAAGAGAAACTCTGTAAGAACATGAGGTGGAACCATTGAGGAACAGAGACTAAAAAGGAGAAGCTGGAAGAACCTCTGAGATGAACCAGGATGCAAGTAGAAGCATCAAGACGAAACACTGGAAGCAAAGGAATAGAAAGAGCACAACTAGACAAGCATGAGACAAAAGTAGAAGCTCCATAAAAGCAAGAAGAAAAAACACTGGGAGGAACCAAGACTCAAAGAATGAATGAAAAGCAGAAACTCATGTAAAAACATGAGGAAGAACCACTAAAAGGAATGAGGAAGATCCATGGAAAGCAAATAAGAAGCTCCCTAAAAGCATGAAGAAAGAAAACTGAGCCAAGACTGAAAAGAGGGACTCTCTCAGAACATGAGGAAGAACCATGGAGAGCAAACAAGACTAATAGGAAGAACATAGCGAAAAACACTGAGAGGAGCCAAGACTCAAAGGAGGAACTCTCCAAGAGC
Source organism: Salminus brasiliensis (assembly GCF_030463535.1). NCBI lineage: Eukaryota > Metazoa > Chordata > Actinopteri > Characiformes > Bryconidae > Salminus > Salminus brasiliensis. The sequence goes on from NC_132902.1 coordinate 26,577,836, forward strand.
ATGAGGAAGAACTACCAAGAAGAACTAAGACTCAAAGGAGGAACCAAGAATCAAAAAGATGCACTTTATAACAACATGAACCATTACAGGAGACAAAAAGCATGAAGCTGCTGAGAGAAAGCATGAGAAAAAAAAACAAGGCTCAAAGGAAGAACATATAGAAAAAACACTGAGAGTAACCAAAACACAAGTAAGAGCATAAAGAAGAAATACAGAAAGCAAAGGAACAGAAGGAGACAGTCTCTAGCAAAACAAAGAGCACCTGAGAGAAACCAATACACAAAAGTAGAAGCTTGATAAAAGCAAGAAGAAACCACACTGGGAGGAACCAAGACTTAAAGGAGGAACTCTCTCAGAACATGAAGAAGAACCATGGAGAGCAAACAAGACTTTCAGACAAACTCTCAGACCAAGACAAGACTCAAAAGGAGACGCTCTCTAAGAGTTTTAAAAAGAACCACTGAGAGGAACTAAGACTATATATATATATATATATATATATATATATATATATATATATATATATATATATATATATATATATATTCCTATACTATATAGTTAGATTATACTTCATATATGTATATTTCAATGAGAAGAAATGATTTGGATATGTATCATTGTTGAAATCAAAGCATTTATATTAGAAGGAACTTTTCTTGAAGTGGGTGGACTTAGGACAGTAAAAAGGAAACAGGAAACAGTGAGAGTTTCTTTAAAAATGTACTTACTTGTAGCCAGGAATGTGTTGATAAAATATGTTTGAATTATGTGCAGATTATAGATGAATTAAAAGTACTCTCGTACTCTCTGCAGTTCATGTAGTGCATTGTTTTTACTAAATTAAAATTCAAAATAAATCTCCTGGTCACCATAATTACTCAGCTGTTCATGGTAATGAAAGCAAGAGTTTTCAAATGAGTCACATTTGGTTGTTGAAACTCCACATTGTCCTTCAGTGATCTAAAACAATGAGAACAATCTGTGACAGTAATGAGAACAAATCAGCTCAATTATCCCTGATATGTTTTTATATATTTATATATTAATAATATACATATATACATACATTTTTTTAAAAAGTTTAATTATTGAATCAGATTTGACAGTAAATGGACTGGTCCAGAAAATAATGCAGGTTTATTAGTGAATCAGCCGTAGTTTTGAGTTAAAGCAACAATATGGAAAGTTTTCTTGGACAAGCTGAGAGATATAAAATTGTAACTGAAAGGTAAAGAAGCATGTGGACTGAGGCGGTGAAGTAATAGTTCAGGATTTCACACAATTTTGACTTGTGTGAAACTTGGTTAAGCAGCTTTAATGCAGAGTGTTATCCTGCCCGAGTTACACAGTGCAGTTAGCATATATTTACTCATGTCTAATAATTACTTTGGTGCTTGAAATGGTCTTAATAACATAGTATATAAATGGAATAAAAGTCAATTGATTGTAAAATCATTTACTAAGTAGAAAGTAGTAGTGTTGTCTGCCAATCTACGCAATCTACAAATAACTATATTTGCTATTTAGAGCATTTATTTGCAAAAATGACAACTGCTCAAAATCATCTGCTCAAATTATTATAATAATTATAATGCAAGGAAGTTATTTTTCAGATTTAAACAACACAGAACTAATATATGAACTTTGAGAGCGTTCAAACATCACTATGGTGAAATAACTGAATGACTGTCAATCTTAGCTCTCATGTCTTGGTAGGCTCTCCACAAATTCAGGTAACACAGCTTTGCTTGAGGAAATGCCTGGATTAAAATGACTGCCGTACACATAGAGATGTACATTTAAGAACAAAAATAGTTGTTTTATTTTTTCAGAGCTAATTACATATTCAAATTATGTTTTATATATATATATATATATATATATATATATATATATATATATATATATATATATATATATATATATCTTTCATTTAGAAATGAGAGGCAGATGAGGGATACATGGATTTACCCATTGGACACAGCAAGAGGCAGAGGATGAGGTTTTTGAAGCCTTCTTTATAGCCTTGAAACTCTAGAAGTGAGTCCTAAATGATTTTGTGATGAGATTAATCAGAAAGGGCGGAGTCTAGTTTGACCCGTATTTCTCCGCTGTATTATCACAAAGATATTAATCGAAACATCAAGAAACATCAAATTTGACATGCTGGTGCTTTTGTAGACCCCTGAGGTGAAACGGGAGGCCAGACTCAGAAGTGTTTTGGGTAGTAGTCCGGGTCAGCTTGTGGTGAGAGCGGTGGTCTGAAGAAAAGGGAGGAGACGGCGAGGAGGTGGGTGCGTTGTTTGTTCGGACAGGGGTAATAGACTGTGAGCTGTGGGTATATAAAGGGGACCTACAGAAGGAGGGGTTAAGGGTGTGTTTCTTAACTTCCACATGTCAATCAGAATAAATAACTAAATAACTTCAATATTTGATGCGTTTATCCTGTCTGGTTTTGAAACGATGAATTCATATTCATGCTCTTCCGCCACTAATACAATTGTCTCTTTTTTCAGAGTTAATGGAACAATGAAGTCTGCATGGGCCGAGGATAATGACGAGGATGTAATCATGCAAATTAGAGGTATAGGGATTATGCAAATAAAAGAATAGCATTTTGCATTCACACTGTTTCCGGATCTGGATATTCAATTAACAATAGATGTGTTTTGAGCTCTGAGGGAGAGGCAGGGGAAAAAAAAAAGGAAAGCGTTATTACCTTGAGCGTCGGATAAGCTTTTAACCTCAGAGACAGTTTAAGTGGTGACCTAACACGGAGTTTGAAGTTATGATTTATGGATTGGGCGATATTATTCTTTGTTCCACTCTCAGCGGTGGGGGCTGATAACGGTAAGTACAATAGTGAGATTAGCCCTGCGATTGGAGCCATTCTGGAGACGCACACTTGTGAAATCTCCTTTTCTTTCAGGGTGTGTGTGTGTGTGTGTGTGTGAGTGTGTGCGGGTGTGTAATGCACCTCTCCGCCGTAACAACAGGGCATTGATAATGCTATTGCTCACGGTTCATGACCAGAAAAAGATAAGAGAAATGAGTTTCTGTAAGCTTGGCACAGGCTTAACCTCTGACTCTGACTGAATATCAGGCTTTACAAAACACTCCCCCTGCAGCCAGGCTGTGTGCCCCCCCACCCCCCTACCCCCACTGCAAAAACACTTTCTGCTACAGGTATTTAAATGAATCACGTCTGCTGGCATCTCAACACTGCAGGCCACGCCGCAGTGGTGTTGTGTTATCTGCCAGCTCTTGACCTCTTCAGGGGAAGAAAATGCTTATTTCACAGCACACACATGGCAGATACAGTATATTAGTAAATGTATGATCTAAAATGTACAGTATATATAGACGATATATATACTGTATATATAGTCATTTATTCTAGAAAAATGATTAAATCAAGTTTTTTTTCTATACATATAACACAACTAGTAGTTGTCATGTTGTCATGTGTGTTAGGCCAGACCAAAATGGGATGGATACTCACAGAGATGGAACTCTCAAGAGGGTTTATTCAACAAAACCAACATAAGCACCAAGAGTACGAAAAACATAAGCAGCAAAGGGCAAAACCGTGAACACAACCGAAACGTGACGACACAAATGGCGAACATAACAAACCTGTGACTGGGAGGAACCGTGCTCTAATAACTAAACGAGGGGAGCTGGTGAACCAGCCGCTACACCGAACGGCAGGGCCGACCAAACCTGAAACGGCATGGTTGGGCGTGGGTGACCTGAGTATCCAGACCTGAAGCGAGCGAGCCAGGAAAAACTACAAACAGGAAGTCCTTATTTGGGTCTGTGGGCGGCGGCTTGGAATCGCCCCAGGACAGGACGTTATACTGAGTGCCTGATAGTAGTGAACTGTCCCGTCACATATAATAACAAATGAAAGAATGTAGAAAATATAAGGATATAAAAATTGTATAACAATGTAGTAAAATTAAATATTTAAAAAATAAAAATATCTATAGGTATCTTTATCTAACACAAAGATACGTCTCTACCAGGTTGGAGACATTACTTAGAGCTTATTTAAACCTCCAGAAAGGTTCTTCACACTCACACATCATATTTAGAAAAAAAAGGTTCCATGACAACTAATGTATCCAACTAAACTATCCACTAAAATCTAATAATAATAAATAATAATAATGACTTTATAATAATAAAGTTCCATAGAGTTTCCTGCTCTAGCACATCTACCAAACCTGGGCGTTAGCTGTTGAGTTGAATCAGCTGTGTTTGATAAGGAAAATGACCAAACTGCAAGAAATCTGGGAATCCAAGACCAGCCTGGTTCTGTGACATTCACAAGCATCAACTCTTTAATCTCCATATTTGATGTTTTTCTCTTGTATTAAAATTATATGACGAATGGACCACTTCCAACGTCCACTTAAAGTTAAGAAGATGGTAAAAAAAAAGTAAGTAAGTGTGTATCACCTCACTAAATCACTGATATTAAAATAATCACTAATAATAACACTCCTACAGAAAGTGGTGGAGGTGGTTCTCCATCACTGTGTTCATCATTAGAACATCTCCAAAGTTCTCCTCTCTCATGGAGTCTAGTATTATTTAGAGTTCTCCTCAGATCAACACCTGGTTTGGTGGTAAATCAGGGCTTAATGATGGTAAATCAGGTGAGCTGCTGCTGCTGCTGCTGATGATGATGATGATGGAGTTGAACACATCCTCCACGCTGTGCTGGCTGGACTGGGGGGCGTCCAGGAGAAACCTGGAGGAACCGAGCTCTGTTCTTCAGACTAGCTCACCGACAAGATCTCACTACTTTCTTTCTTCAGAATGAGAAGCTCTTGTTTCTCGTTTTTACTGGATTTATGTTCAGCTGCTTTATCTGTTCTGATGAGATCTGGAACTTCTACTGTAAAAACGTAAACATTAATTAATTAATTAACTAATTAAGAAATAAACAAAGAAATCTATATGTGTTAAATCAAAGTTTCATGTATGTATTAATTCATATATATTGATTTTCTTTCCCTAATCTGGACTCTCCACACTTAAAATGAAACAAATATTTCCAAGTATATTCCATTTCCACTGCGAACTTAATATCGGAGTGCATTATTTAGACAAATTGAGTAAAAATGCATTAACTCATTTGTAATAATTCTTCCAATGAATCCTGGATCAAAATGACCGAGTCCATTTTCCTTGGGTTGGTATTTTTTTCATCAGGCCATTCTAATGGCTAACCGGAGTTGACATCTGATTAGCTCACAACAGCATGCGGCCTCGGTTTCCTCACTAAACTCCATTTTGGCCACATAATTCTCAAAGTAAGCTGGTTGGCGTTATATTGAGTAAATATGACCACCCAAATTGAATCTGACAAAGCTACATTACAATCCATCACCGCTTATTAGACATTTCAAATTTTGGAATTAAGGACTAATAAGCAGACAATGAAGCTTTCGAGGAGATGGATGAGGCCTGTGAACAAACACAAAGGAGAAAAAAAAAGGCCGGAAAGGCTCGTGTTCACTGCATATGAGGAAAGACATTCATTCATGGCTCTTTCTTTCTTTCTTTCTTTTGGCTTAATTCCTGAGTTTCTCAGCTTTGTTTTTAATTTTGGAACTTTAAAAAGTTTCCCTTAGCTGGAAAACAAACAGCTCCACACCTGTCCAGCAGCTGGGAGGTGTCATACAGGGGGGAAAAATGACCAATATTTCAAATTTGTGATCAATATCAGACATTAGTTTCAAAGGAACCACAGATGGTTATTATCAAATGACCGTAACCATTACTTTTATTAATGAACTCTGGGCCATATTGTTGGAGATTTCCCCTGCCTGCACTAGCTCACCTGTTACGATAGGTCTGAGTAAGAACAGAGAGGAGAAGGGAAGATAAATTAGAGCCAGGCTCGCTGCAGAAGTCCCTTGGACAACATTACATCTCTGTAAAAAGCATTTGTCAGAGAGCAGCCTATTTCTCCTCACCTGACACCATCTCTGGCAGTGCAGGTTACACAGGAGGATCTGTACAGCCGCAGGAATCCCTTAGCAATAAAATACCCCCCCCCTCCCCACCGAATAAAAGCTGCTTCTTCAAGAGCAAAGACATATGCAAATAATATACATACATTCATAACATTTACATATTTTATATCCGCTAATAAGAAGAAAACAATCTACCACAGGTCTTTTCAGTTTGTTTGCTGCCAATCACTGGCCACTTTATTAGAAACACCCATCTTGTGCATATCCACTCACTGGCCACTTTATTAGAAACACCTACCTTGTGCATATCCACTCACTGGCCATTTTATTAGAAACACCCACCTTGTGCATATCCACTTACTGGCCACTTTATTAGAAACACCCACCTTGTGCATATCCACTCACAGGCCACTTTATTAGAAACACCTATCTTGTGCATATCCACTCACTGGCCACTTTATTAGAAACACCCACCTTGTGCTTCCACTCACTGGCCACTTTATTAGAAACCCATACCTTCTACTTCCACTCACTGGCCACATTTTTAGAAACACCTACCTTGTGCATATTCACTCCCTGGTCACTTTATTAGAAACCCCTATCTTGTACTTCCACTTACTGGCCACTTTATAAGAAACAGTTTCTGGCCACAGGTCTGCTGTTGTTCAGATGTAATCAGTGTTGCAGAACCCCATTAAAGGGCTACTGGAGCCACTGTTAAAATGGAAGGGAAGGGTTTCTATTAAAGTGTCCAGTTTCTTTAATATCTAGGCATTGGTCACCCGTGATCATCTGCAGAGTAACAGTCAAACCTCTGTGGCCCTCAGAGCTGGTTTGTTTGTCAGGCTGAAGAATTTAAAGCACTGTTCTGTGGAATGTATTGATCAGCTCTGATTACATATTCCTCAGAATCCATCCATTGTTTTCTAAGCTTAAAGGATTTACAGCAAATAGCCTTTGGGTGATAGATTTGGCTCAGGTCAAATGAAGGGATCCGTGGTATTTATCTCGTGTTATTGTCTGATGGCAGTGATAGTGAGCAGTTTGGATGTAGAACATTATTTATCCTATTGATCCAGAGAAAGAGATAACACCTCAAAAAGCCAGGCTGATCAGATGATTAAATAAATGATTAAAGAAAGGTCTTTAAGAGCACACCTCAGCAAATTGTGTTTTTAAAAGCAGAACGAGAGTTCAATACAGATGCCACACATTTAAACAGCACTTAATAGGGAGGCATTATTGTTTAGCTGTTGTGTTTGCAACAATTAGGACTATACGAGGACGCTGTGATACAGGAATTAGGATGTTCCTTTATTTATTAAACCCTCAAAACACTACACAGTCTGAAACAGCCCTTACTATAGTCCTTATATAGAATAGGACTCTTTGGAACACGGACCTATCGGCACCATGCTGCCTAATGTCAGGCGTGGGCTAGTAGAGGGGTATAAAGCCCCCCAGCATTGAGGAGCTGTGGAGCAGTGGAAGAGCTGTGTTCTCTGGAATGATGGTGGTGGAGCTCCATCCAGTACTTTTAGATGGGATGAGTTGGAGTTGAGGCAGGGTGGTGATCATCCATCCAACATCCTGACTTTAATAATGTTCTTGTCGCTAAATGCAATCAAATCCATACAGCAATGCACCTCCAAAAGCCTTCTTCTGCCCACTGGACAGTGGAGACAGTTACTCCAACAGAGACAGGATCAACTCTATTTAATACATTTTATTCCTTCAGGAGAAACCTTGAATCAGCAGGTGTCCCAATACTTTTGTCTATTTATTGTATCTTTATGTGTCATTAAATATGCCAGATATTCAACACCAGAATAAATATACACCCCATATCCATCCACAACTGCTTTTGTAAGCTACATTTTGGTGGATCAACACAAATCTGGCAACACACAGAGGAAAGATACAGTGAGTAAACATGGTTGCTAAAATTAAATTAATTAATGAATCACATTGTGAATAAATTGAGTGTCTAAAAGCCCTTCACATCATTCAAAACAGTGGCACTGCATGTAGTGCATGTGTTGCACAGCTTCAGGGGCCTGGGGTTGTGGGTTCAATCCTCGCTCTGGTCACTGTCTGTTGGGAGTTTCCTTGGGGTTTCGTGGTTTCCTCCTGCCTCCCAAAAACACATAGCAGATGAATTGGCTATGCTAAATTACCTTTAGGTGGAAATGGTTGTGTGTGTGGTACCCTCTGAAGGACTGGTGCCCTGTCCAGGGGATATCCGTGCTATGGGCCTGATAATTCTGGATACACTCTGGCCCTACCTTGACCATTTGGATGATGTGGATAAGAAGCTGGATGGATGGTAGGTTCTGCAAAGGTTCTTGAAACATGATTTTGAGGAAACCTAAAGTGGTTATTTTACCCCATTGCTCAAAAAACTTTTTATGGCATCTTTAATGGAAAGTTTCCATACAAAGATTTTCCTAAAAAGGTTTCCATAGACTAGCTACAGTATCTGGGCCCATTATCACCCACTATACTCACTTACAGCTTCTGTTTCCACTGCTGGCTTAACTGAGCTTTATTTCTCCTGCTTTCCTTTTCCTCTTTTCTTTTTTCGTTCAATGCGTCTCAGATGTTTGGGGAATTCCTGTTGATGAGGATGATCTTGAAAATTTATTCTAGACAGCTGCACCTCTGACAGCCTATCATTAGCTCCAAATCCTCGAGTGATGTTCTGCTCCCCAAAGACTGAAACAGATTGCAGAATATTTAGAAATTACATGACATAATTAAGGATTAACTTTCATGTCTCAGAGAAAGAAGAAGGAAACCTACGTCAGGAGTTTTCTATTCTCCAGTCGCTATCCATCAATGTCAGAAAAGCTCTGTAACCATCAAACCATTAAGTTTCACTGCTGAGTAAATCCTCTCAGTGAATTACTTTGCTTACTCAAATCATAAAATTCAATTAGAAAAGAAATTTGGATTTTAACGAGTTTAATCAATGCTATTGTTGTAGGAGGTTGATTTGATGATGTGCTTGAGATGTTATTATAGTGAATGTAATATCATTATCTACAGGGAGTCATATCGTATATGTATTATATACAACAAGACTAAACACCTTACAGATCAATAAATTATGTAGAGTATATGACCGTAATGTATGGCATCAGTGTCATATTATATAACCAAAATATCACAATACTATATATATACTATATGTTATGTATATGTATAGTATGGAATAGTATAGTATAGTTTGTGTATATATATATATACACACACACACACACATTATAGAACTGTATCACATATATCTACAATTTACCACACTACCATCTACGTAATACTGTATGTAAAATAAGATATAGCATGTATCAAAAAATCTATAATTCATAAATTACAGATGTATGTTATATCTGATGCCATATTATATAATATACACAGTAAGTAAATTCATAAAAGGCATTACTGATTTCATTACAGTAATAGCAGATGCCTCATATGTCCTGATACACTATTGACGTCTATATTTGCAGGTCGCCTCACTCGTTCATTAACGCAGTACTTTTCATTTCTTGTGCCAGCAGGTCCACCGGTCAACAATAGACTTTCAATTTGATACTTCATCGATATATCCAACTCAAACGGCTCTTCAGAGAAAGCTAATTTTCTCATTGCTTCTCACCGTGTGTTCAGACTGATAGAAAACTGAAGGACAGAGGTGGCCGGTGGAGTGAGAGGACAAAAGAAGGCCCACTTACAGAAAGAATAGAGAGAGTAGAGAGCCATCATCATTCTTTTTGAATGCCGATTTCCCACTTCTTCAATGTAAGACGTTTCAAAATCTAAAATCTTGGGGGAAGAACTTCAGACAGAAAGATCAACGTCCAGTTTCCTAGACAAAGAGTGGACATTAGTAGCGGTGATTCATCATTGGAAATCTATTATAAAATGGATGGTTCAGGTGCTAAAATCTAACAGGCTGTTGCAAAATACTCACATCAATTAGTTCTGCATTATAATAGACCATCATATTGATTTCATTTTATAAAAATAAATGAACCACGTGAATCAGTTACATTACTTGAGTAACATTACCTGAGTAACATTACCTGAGTAACGTTGCCTAAGTAACTTTACGCAAGTTGCCAAAGTTCTTCATATTCAGTTTCAGAGAGGGAGTTTGGTGTGAAATTGTGGTTTATTTATTATCTCAAAAAAACAATTCTAATTTGGGGATGAATTTACCATCCAAACCCACCAGTGAACCGACACATGTCTTCTGCGTTTATATATGTAAAGTTGATGATAGGAAAATAAATCTGAAAAAAAACAACATATATATATTTTTAGTGCTGACCCCAGTTCTTGTGTAACAAAGGTGATGCAATTATAGAAACAATCAACAGATCCCTAAGCTACTAAGCCCGCCTACTGATTGCTTACGTGGCTCCAAATATGGTTAGCTAACCTTGCTGAGAAAATCACGACCTGGGTCAGTTTGTAAGCATTCTACGCCAAACCGTGTTTGTATGGAAAAGCCACCGAAACGGTCATCCGTTCTTGATGCCTTGAATGTTTCCTTCCATCATGAATGGCTTATATAATTAACAATATTAAAAACTTCTTAGAAAGTGGTAAACTGTGTCTTTAGCATCATGGTGTGTATTCATGAACATTTGGTGTGGTCATTTCCTGTACAGGAGCTTTAAGAGACATTCATTTTTTCAATTCTGCTTTATTTAGTTTTTTGCATCACCGTTTTTTCTTTTATTTAATATATTTTTTTTATATTTGAAATGTATAAAAGCGGCTCTGTATATTTTGCTTTAATGTAATTTTATTCATGGCACAATATTGATCACCATCTGAATATTGTCTCGTTCTCTCAATTGCAAAGAGATTAGAGAGGAGGTGTGAAGAAAGCCATTTTAACCTAGCTCTAAAAACCTGACAGGTAAAAAACACGGGCACAAAAGGAAGGGCTGCGGAGACGGCAGTGGACAGCGAGTGCCAGGGCCAGAGCTTCACTTGAGCTTTGCTTCCCATCACAACTTTAAATTGCATTTGAAAGTGTGTCTCGGCAGGCTTCTAGTCTGGAGAGCACACTCCGGTGAAAAAGAGCCCATTAGCATCGGGACCAGGGGAACGAGAACACATTAGAGAGATCTCCAGGGACTCCAGCTCTCAGGTCCAGGGGCCTTAAAGCAACATAGCAGTGGAATAATGATGAGGAATACCCCAGAAATCCACTTTGCTAAGTACTGCTAGCGTGCTACGGGACATTGCTTTTAGAGGCCAACTTACTAATGTTGCTAAGCAGATGGCTAGAAGAATAGAGCTTCGTCAGCGTCAATAAAGTGCCAATGGTGTTTGAGAATTGTAATTAACAAACAAATGCACATTTTGCAGTAAGCGATAGTGTTGCAGTTGGCCAAGTTCGAGGCTGCTGTCTGTGGAAAAATGCTGCCATTTTCAGCCACAAAAATCTGGCAAAGTTTTCAAAGCCAGATGTACGATTGTAAGAAAATGGGCCTTTCTTCATCTTCAGAATACACTCACAATGTGCCTGAAAGGATGTAACGAACCACACAAACTGGACATACAACTTTCAACCATGTGTGCCAAGCTAGACAGAGTGAAATACCATCAATTATCATTGTAGCTGAAAGACACAGCCTTGAATGTCTTTTCAATGACCAATATAATAACAAATAATAATAAACTAAATAGAAAAAAAATCACAAACCTCCAGATGCCAGATTTTCCATGACAATAAGAACAAACACCATTACTGTAAAAAATATTTAATCATTCTCAAGCAAGGATCTACTGCTCTTTACCCTCGTTTTCAGATTGCTGTTAGCGATTCATAACAGAACATCATCCTCCAAAAAAATATAACTTGAATTTCAATGTTTAAATTAAATTTTATTATATTTTATTTTAATTTACAGCCAAGGGCGGCAGGGACAAGGAAAACACCCTCGGAAAGAGTGGAAGAAACCTTGAGAGGAATCAAGACACAAAAAGGGAACTAATCTCCTTCTGGTCGACACCAGATAGCACAATAAGTAACAGAACGACAAGAACATCTGGACAGAAAGAGTAAGATAATGAAGGACTAAAGGTTAATGTGAGAGCTGGTAGTGAGTTATGAGAGTGGGAGTGAGTGTAGGACACATGCTCCGTGTTCATGCTGGTTAAACAGTTATGAATAGTTTTGCAGTATTTAGAGTGGCATGAATGAATAAATGTGAGGATCCAGAGCAGAGCGACATCGCAGTGGGTAGCAGGGCAGTGAAGAGCCAGTTCAGTTAGATCAGGGACATGGGAAAGAAATTAGAAAGGAAGGAAAAACAAGGGGGTTAAGAGGATTGTGGCAAATGTGGATTGTGGTGCGTTTACACAGCCGGAGAACTTGGACCAGAGGGTAGGCAAGCAGCAGCACCCAACCACAAATGGACTTGCATCTTTTTTGAGCAGGGACAGCTCGAGTAAAGCTTAGGACATGTGAGAGGGGTTTAAGACTATAATTAGTCTGGTGTAAGGCTTGTACAGGTGGTTGGTGTGGCGCAACAGATAACACTACTCCCTGCCAGTGAGCTACCACACCATGTAGGAGATTGGGGTTCGATTCCCAGTCTGAGTGACTATGCTGTGCTACCTGTCGCTCAATGTAAATGTAAAGGAGTAGTTAGAAGTAGTTCCCGAGCATGTTTGGTGACACAGGCCTTCGTCTTAATGCACATACACTTAGCCAACCGATTAACCCACATTTCTTAAAGCTTATTCTGCTCTGTCTGGATTAAGCTTCACAGGGAACATCCCATCTGTAGATGAAAAGAACTCAGTGGTTTTGAGTGGTTCAACAAATCAGATTATAGAGTTAAATAACAAATAAATATATAATAGTTTATATTTATGTAAAAAAATCAATTTCCAGTAAAAAATCCAAAATCCAAATAATTCCCTTTCAGATTTCCAACTACTTTACCAACATTAAAATTTCATCTAAAACTCAGAAGACACATGTAGCTTTACTGGTGGGTTTGGATAGTAAATAAAATGCTTATATTTATGTTGTAGCCGTAGCGACCGACACCTGTTTCCATTCACTACCACTGTAAAGAAAGTGGGTAAGTGACACAATTTCACACCAAACCCAACTCTGAAGGACTGTGTTTACCATTCCACCACTGAATGATGGAAAAATGTCATAAAAACAGTTTTATTTTTAATTATTATTTTAATTTTAATTATTACTTTAATTTAAAATGAGTCGACTGACACATCTTATAGACTGAATGTTTTATTGCAGATATTTAGAGGCATTTTTAGGGCCTGGGCATTAACAACGATTTTGGTGATCGGATCATGTTGAGGTTTTACTGGTACGCGTGAACACCCCCAAGATGCACTGCGGTCAGATTATGATCGGATCACTCATATCACTCCAGAGATGGATCTCGTCCACATCTAAAGCAAGCATAAGTAGAATGCACTTTCTGTGATTGGATTTAGTTTAGACACACTTTAGGCTCTTTTTAATTACAAGTGTAAACAGGCCTTACATGACTCCACCCACTCAATGTATACTCCTACGTTAGCTCTGCCTCTAATAAACTGTCTTCAAAGTGGCTTGAAAGGCTTAGCACATCTGGCCCTGAGGTTCAGTAGCATTGTTTTCAGACTAGTGCTGCTGTTTTTCTTTTTTGCTCTTTTCTCCAGTAGTTTTCTGACACTTTGGCAGCCAAGCCTCAGTAATTGGGAATGACATCTGCAATCATCCGTGCTCCGTGTCAATTCCCCCAACAGTGATTTATTTACTGATGATACGAGGGGCTCCTGAAAAGACTGCTCTGTTTGTTCTGCATCAGCAAAATCACACACAGCAAAAATGAGTGGAAAATGACAGACCGGGAAAGAGAGAGAGAGAGAGAGAGAGAGAGAGAGAGAGAGAGAGAGCAAGCAAGAGTGCGCGAGAGAGACAGAGAGAGAGAGAGAGACAGAGAGAGAGAGAGCTGTATATACAGATATAACTCATTAGGTTTCATGTCTTGGTGGTAAAAACATCAGTATAAGACTCTATTGACCTTCCAAAATAGCTACATTAGAGGTGTGTGTTTTAAGAAACATGCTGAAATGTAAGAAAGTAAAGTGCCGGGTGGGATCAGCCTCTATTCCACACACACATACACACACACACACACACACTTTGTGCAACTCTTGAATGCTTTTTGTCACATGTCATTAGTCACTCTGAAAGACGCCCAGGTAATGGAGTACTCCTTCTTTCTCGTTTTTTTTCCTCTCCTTTCGCTCCGTTCCTCCACCCAGCTCAGGAGAATTTATCTGTGATTGATGGCGGATCATTCCAAACTGCTTGACAGAACTTTCCATTTCGGCTATGGAAATTGTTCTTTTCCCTCCACGTGCTCCTTCTCGAACCGAGCGCTAAGGCTGCGCTCCCCGTACCACTGAGCCTACAATAAAATTGTGATTGATATTGCTTTGCATCAGCAGCCAATTACAGGTTTCTTTTGACCTTAATGGAATGGAAATTGCTGAGACGAAAACGATATGCTCTTATTTCATTAAAGGTAACTATGACAACAGCATGGTTGGATAACACAGTGTAATTTGTTTATTTATCAAACTGTCAGATGTTGGACATTTCTAATGGTGTGTTTTTGATTAGTGAGAGCTTTTTTTGGCTCAGCGCTGGGGTATCATTTTCTCTCCACTTATTTTCAATTACTTCAAAATATCAATATCTAAAATCCTAACAGAGTCGCACTCCCCCCCAGACACCAAGATCAGGGTTCATTGAATTTAAGACATGATGGCCAACTGTGGTCATTTTTATGGTCAGTCTAGTCACAGATGGCACTTTTGCATGAAATAATGGAAGGGTCCATATAAAGGAAGGCCAAAATTTGCATATCCTGCATTCCTCTTGTATTTTATAGCCCCCCCACCCCAAGCTTCACTTATTATATTTGAGTGTTTTTTTGTTGTTGTTTTTTTTTTTTACAAAAAACAGACTGAATTTAATTTTCCCCAAATATTTTATGACAGATCTTATCTTAAGTGTTTCAGAACAGACTGTTTTTTTTTTTTGTCAAGCATTTAGCTACTTTAAGTTGCTGACACAGATGTGCAAATGCACACATGGCTTGTCTAGTGCCCATAGAGACGCGCTGCCAATAAAATAGGACTCTCTGAAGCAGATAAATATGAACCTATTGGCACGGTGCCTAATGTCAGCAGTGGAACGGAGCAATGATGGATAGAGCTCCATCCAATAATTTTAGGGCTCTGTATTTACAGCATTGCTCTGGTAAAAGCAGTTAAATGTACAGGTTTGATATAATCTGAATGTTTACATTATTATTAAAGATCCTGGATGGGTGTGAGTTCAGGTGTAGTGTGGATGGGTGGGGGAAGTATTTGTGGGTGCAGTGTGTGACTGAACATAGAGTCCCAGTCGTAATCGCAGGGTGTGTTTGGATGAGGAGGAGGTGTGATGATACAGGTGAGGTCCACAGTCTGCAAGATATTGTTCATCCAGCAGCCCAATTGCTTGAGGATGGATGCTGTCTCTGAACCTCTGAACTGTTTCTGGTCTTCAAGCATCTGTACCTCCTGCCGCTGGGCAGCTGTGAGAACAGGCCGTGGCTTGGGTGGGTGGAGTCCTTGATAATCCTCCTTGACTTCCTCAGAAAGCGACTGGTGTAGAAATCCAGAAGGTTTGGCAGCTGAACCCCGATGGTGCGCTAGGCTGGGTGCACCACCCACTGCAGAGCTTTCCGCACCGGGTGGTGATAGAGCTCGTCAGAATACTGGTGGTGCAGGTGGTGAGCTTAAAGCTCCTTGAAAGAGAGTACAGCCGTGGTGTTTCCCTGAGTTTCCTTTAGTATTTGGTAGAACCAGAACCTCCTCTCCCAGCAGATCCATACTGATCAGCGAGGTTTTCCACACTGAATCTGCAGAGACTTCTGCTGCCGTAATGGTCCGGTTCTGCCTGGCTGTTTCCCATCGGCCTCTGGGAAGGTCCCAGAATTCCTCCACGGATTCATCATGGAGCGCAGCCTGCTTCTATGTATGAGCTGTATTTCACAAAGTCAAAGGAATCGATCCATTACAACCCGTTTGGGATGCCTGGAAGACGTCCAGCACTCATGCTTTTTCCTCTGCCCTTTGAAGGCTTGCCTGCTTTCGGGCTCACTCATGATCAGTGCTGTATTTAGGGAATTTGTCATTGTATCAAGCATGTTTCGAGGTGCTGGAGAGAGAAGAACAATTACTGAGGCTCCACAGAGGGCAAGTCTGTGATATTTGTCCAAACTTTCTTCAGCAACTTTTATCCTATGCTACAAAGACGAGTCATATGAATTGAACATTTAGCTGAATTGTGGGTTGAATCAGCATATCATTACATTACTATGGTAATACAGAGCATAATAGCAGTAGAAATAATGAATGGTAGCTTAAACACTCCCTGGACACTTTATTGGAAACTCCTGCCTTGTAGAACTCCCTTTATTGGCGCACGGTCGGAGACTGTAGCTCGTCTTCTGATGTTCTTACACATCCTCTAGACCTTTATCAGTGGTCAAAGAAGCACCCCTAGCTAGAGTCTTTGGGCAGTTGACCAACTCTTAATGTAGTAGTGTCCCTAGTGAATCGAAGAACAAGGTAATGAAAGGTACACCATATGTTCAAATATTTTCGGACACCCCTTTTAATTAATACATTCAGCTGCTTTAAATTGCAGGTGTGCAAATACACACACAGCTAGTCTAGTCCCTGTAAAGAAGAAGTACTGCCAATAGAATAGGACTCTCTGGAGCAGATCAGCATCAAGAACCTCTTGGCACCATGATGCCTAATGCCAGGCATGGGCTAGAAGGGTATAAAGCCCCCCAGCATTGAGCTGTGGAGGAGTGGAAGAACTGTGTTCCAACATCCTGATATCACGGTATTATCATTAAATGTAATCAAATTCTCACAGCAATGTTCCTCTAAAAATGGTAGAAGGCCTTCTTTTCTGGACAGTAGAGACAGTTACTCCAACAAAAGCAGGATAAACTATTTTTAATACCCTTGATTTCAAAAGAAACAATGGATGAGCAGGTGTCCCAATACTTTGGTCAATTTAGTGTAGTATAGTAAAATATAGAATGCTATACTAATACTGGGTAAAACCTGCCTTTACTCTCAAAACAGCCTCCATTCTTCATGGAATGGATTCCACTAGACCTTGGAAATATTCTTTCTGGCCCACGTTAAAATAATTACATCACACAATTCCAGGAAATTCTTCAGAAGGGCGTTTCATCCTGTGATTCTCCCAAAGATCTTCCACTGGATTCGGGTCTAGCGACTGGGAATAATGCCAGTAAAAAAACACTGATTGTCATGTTCGTGTCTTTTGCTTTGTGAATTGGTGCATCATCATGCTGGACGTAGCCGAAGAAGAAGATGTGGTGAACTGTGGCCCTGAAGGGATGCACATGGTCAGCAACAATACTCAAACACCTATATATATATATATATATATATATATATATATATATATATATATATATATATATAGTCCTTTGAGTTTGTTTCTCAGAAAAGAAAGGGTTTTAGAAGTGTCTGCAGAAGAGTGCTCAAAACTAGAGCAGTTGCTGCCATTGTGCCCTTCAGAAAAGCACTTAAAACTCAACTGGCTTCAGGGTGACTGTCTCCGTAGGTGACTAATGTAAGTTACCCTGGACACCAAAAAAAGTGTCGGCTGAATGTGAATGTGAACGACTGCTGTAATTATGACATGTGGACCTCTCTGAAACCTATTCAGACAGAGCAGTGACGGCTCATCATTTACATCCTGCCTCAAATCGCTCCCTCTTTTTTCGGGAAGAATCCAGGGCCGTTTTTTTTTGCTAGTCCTTGGAGGGAGAATTATGGAGACATCTTTCCACTAAGCATCTGACCTTTGTTTTGAAACATATAAAGTACTTACCAGGAATATCCAGTGGGGAAGTGGCACTTGCCTGAAGCCATCTCTGGGCTTTTTACAATGCGTATCATTCCAAAAGGCTGGCCGGCCCCCGAAGACTGCAGTGTGCTCTGTCACAGCAAACAAATAGACCAAAGAGAGGGTGTCCTTGAAAGCCAGCGGACATTTGATTTCACTCACTGCAACTTTTGTCATCCTTCTCTGTTTAGTTGATGCTTAAACTCTTTGAAATATAGGGTCTTAAACGGTTCCTGCGCTGGACGTCGGGTAGAAATATGCAGGGAATTTCTGTGGAATTGTTACATTATGTGAAGGATCCATAAACATGTTAAAATCTAATTTAAAACCAAAGATTATTTAAAGAATTATGAGTTTAAGACTTCTTCTCATGAGTCTTCCATTGAGATGACATTAGTCTTACAGAGATAGGTAGGTAGGCTTGTGTGATTGTCAACGTTAGACTTTACTATGGATTTCTGTGGTATCTACCCAGCTAACATGCCCATGTTGGGCCTATATGGGTAGCCCAACCTGGAGGCAGAACGTTTTGTCCACGGGCTCCATGTTGCTTCCACATATGGATCCCCATCTGAGTCAGTGATGAGAACGGGAGGGGTTAAACATCTGGACCCTAGTATATTGCATACAGGGCACACATATCTGTACTCTTGAAATTATTAGCGCCCCTTACTGGGTGTGTTTTAGAGAACAGAATAACAGTAATAATATGTTTTGTATATATATATATATATATATATATATATAGTCCTCATATGCAAGTCTGTTTACTTGACAGCCATTTTTGCAATGCAGTCGGGCAGTTATTTCCAATCATACATTCACAAAGATAGAGGCATAGCTTTATTGAGCGTTCAGCTCAATAATGCCCAAATAACCTGCTGTTACATCTTCTTCTGGCACAGATATCCATATTGAGGAAGCACACAGCATAACCAGCAAGCTGACCGGCTCATTTAGTTGAAAAGCAAGACCATAAACAGGCCCGATGTGAAGAGTTATGACAACTACTGTTGATATTTCAACCAGTGGCCAGTCTCCTCATTTATAAGGATAATATCTGACCTGAGCTCGTTCCTGGTTCACATTATAGCAGGTAAAAGCCACCAGGATCTATACAGTCTATAAATGAATCGACTAGGTGGATTCAGATCAGAGTAAAGTCACTTAGTTCTAATTACATCATGGCTCTACACTTTTCGGTGGCACTTTTGCAGCTGTTCTCAACCGAGAGTTGCAGTGATCAATTGTAATGTACTCAATGAAGGACACAGACACAAAAAAATTACCACAAAGAATAAACAGTAGCTGTGAGCAGTGTACAAACAGCCATTATTTTACATACGGGTACAAAGGGACACTAATTAAAAGCCATTAATCACTTCCACCAAATGTTATCAACCAGGGCATTGGTTGCTGCCGGGGACATGCACTTGACCCTGCTAAATAAGGCTTTAACAGCCGAATAATCCAAAAGTAAAGGATGCATCTGCTTCGGTACTGCTGGCACGGCAAATTAAAGGCTAAACTTATGGTAGAGGGTCTTACCTTAACTCTATCTCATCATCTTCCATCACAGTCTCTTCTTAACGTCTCTATTATGCAAGAGCCCAATCCCTTATTAGCATCACACGGCGATAACCTCCATTGTCATGGTTCAAAAGCTGTTCTTGCAATTCAGCTGTTTCCCTGTAATCACTTCCCCCCTCTGCAGCTAATGCAGAACAAGCGTTGAATCTGATAATTATCTTATTCAGCCTGGATGTCTTTTATGCCCTGGAAATATAATGTGATATTGAAAAGTCCTACATCAGATTCATTGTAATGCATTTGTCCCACCACGCTAGGGGGGGACTGAGTGAGGAGGAGGAGGAGGAGGAGGAGGAGAGGGGTGGGCGGGTGGGGGGGTCCTGTGATCACCCCTTTTGCCCTTGTGCAGAAAAGCCATGTACATTAGCTTATCAGTGCCGTCTGATTATCAGCGACAGTGATCCAGATTTTAAATGTGCATGGGAGCTTTGCATTATTCATGTCATCCTTTTTAAAGCGCTCTATTTCTGGTGGTACGCAACCCTCGTCAGAACCATTAGCTAAGCATATGCACCGGCTGTGGATTGGTGGGTTTCCACCACTGGCGACCGCAGACTTGGCCGGCACGCGGCGAGGTCAGAAGTCTCTGTCTGAAGGCTTGCTTTTTTAGGTAGGCCTTCTACATTAGGCCTTCAAAAGCGGCGTATTCTAATGGGCTCTTGGGAACTTTTGCCATCGTCACAAATTCTGTAGCAACTTTTACAATGCGTTGCTAACCTTTCGGCAGCCTCATGAATACACTCGAACAGAAAATACCTGAATCTGAAATACACATACATCTACCTTTCATGCCTGCTGTTTATTTCTGGAGGTGTGGGATTTGTTTTGCCCACATTTCTTGGCTTAAAATGAAGGTGGAATCATAATTAAGTTGCAGAGGCTCATTTTTAAACTCGCTCTGATGCAGGTGTGCAATTGAAAAGCTAAGCTAAGGTGCACCTCTTACTGGAAAATCAGGTGTAATGTAAGCTCATAATCAGCCACTTGAGAGGAGACAAAAAACAAACAGGTGCAGAGCACCAGTGCTGAAATGCTGAGGTATTAAAAACTTGCTTAAACTTGTTCTGCGGTTACGCTGTGATGAAATGTGTTTATTTTTATGCCGTTTTTTTATTATTTTTTAAATGTCATTGCTGTTTTTTAGGTAATCTACATTTCCACATTCCTGGCAGTTCTGAACATGCCTTCCTGACGTGCCCCCCATTATGAATGCAGACGTTGGAGTTTCGAGGCAGGGGCTTTACTTCAAGGCGTGTGAAAGTGAAGACGCTGGTACTTCCAACTAGAACAAGGATTTATTACTTCCAACATCATTTGCATAATTGTATGCATCTCATGCAGTGTGGGTACACAGTGCCTGCATGGATGATCAGTTCTTATCTTAAAACTGCGCCAAAAAGATGAAGGAAAGTGAGGAAAAGGGGCATGTTGAGAAGAAGTAATCTCGAGTCCTGCTGTACACGTCAAATTAGATTATTTATATTATTTACATTACCTTATGATTTAGGTTCCAGAACTGCTGCAGCTGGAGCTCGCAGCCCACACTGTCCAGTCGATTCCTGCTAGAATGCTCAGATGTTCTCATTGCTCCTCACGGATGTTGAAGGTTTCTCTTTTCTAAGCTGTTGTTAAATGCACGGGGTGGACTTTTAAGGCATTGCCACCATGACCTGAGGATCGCTGGTTCGAGTCCTGGGTCAAGCTGTCTGCCATCAGCAGCCGGAGCCTGAGAGAGCACAGCTGGCCCTGCTCTCTTTAGGTGAGTCACTTCAGTGTGAGTTAACACAGAGTTGCTGAGGCTGCTGGTTTTCATTTCAACCAATTAAGGAGAACCTCGTTTTACATTCACTTCATTTAGCTGACTTTAGCAACTTACAAAAGAGCTTCACTGTTTACTGAAGAAGAACCTCAGCTAGTTTGAATAGACTAAAATTCAGATCCTCTAATCTTAGACTCTACTAAACACAAGTCAATATGGAGACCAAAATACTCTACTCTTCTCTTCGCCTGAGTACTCTCAGAAGAGGAGGGTCTTTAGTCTGGGTTTGAAGACAGCGAGCACTCCAAAAGCTCCAAAATCGATTCCCAACCAACTTCTCTCCCTCAATTAAAACGCCCACAGTTTTGTTCTTGTAAATCTGTGAATTTTAATGTTTAGATAGAACGCGACCTCTAGCGATGTAGCAGAGACTGCAGGGGACCCCTGAGAATCGACTCAAATCCGTCGTTATTGTAATGCAAAAAACACTAACTACAAACCGCATAGCATATTTGAATCTTACTACTGATCTACACCTTAATCTACACCTAAACCTAACCTGTACCTAACCTTAACCTACACCTTAATCTACACCTAAACCTAATCTGTACCTAACCTTAACCTACACCTTAATCTACACCTAAACCTAATCTTAACCTAAACCTTAACCTACACCTTAATCTACACCTAAACCTAATTTGAACCTAACCTACACCTTAATCTACACCTAAACCTAATCTGAACCTAAACCTAACCTACACCTTAATCTACACCTAAACCTAATCTTGACCTAAACCTAACCTATACCTTAATCTACACCTAAACCTAATCTGAACCTTACCTACATCTTAATCTATACCTAAACCTAATCTGAACCTAAACCTAACCTACACCTTAATCTACACCTAAACCTAATCTGAACCTAAACCTAACCTACACCTTAATCTACACCTAAACCTAATCTGAACCTAACCTACACCTTAATCTACACCTAAACCTAATCTGAACCAAACCTTAATCTACAAATAATCTACACCTAAATGTAATCTGAACCTAACCTACACCTTAATCTACAACTAAAGCACATCTGAACCTAAACCTAACCTACACCTTAATCTACACCTAAATGTAATCTGAACCTAAACTTTACCTACACCTTAGTCTACACCTAGCAGCAGGATTTCTTCAACATAATCTCCCAGCACTGTTTTATCAATTCTTCTTTTTGCATTCTTTTTGCAATTCTTCTTTTTGCTTCTTTTTGTGTTTTTGTGT
The DNA here is from genome assembly GCF_030463535.1 of Salminus brasiliensis. Classification (NCBI taxonomy): domain Eukaryota; kingdom Metazoa; phylum Chordata; class Actinopteri; order Characiformes; family Bryconidae; genus Salminus; species Salminus brasiliensis. Next base: position 26,600,454 of record NC_132902.1, read on the forward strand.
GTTTTTGTGTGTTTTTGCTCAATAGCACTTACTAGTGGATGGACAAAATACAACAGTCATTTCTGGACAGAAACGATCAACCTGTACAGTCGTTTCTATGTGAGATCAGTCTGAAGAGTGTCTCAGATGTTTGCAGTGAGCCGTCTGGACTGTGTTTTTCAGAGTCATGGAGGCTACTGTGGAGTGGAATGGGGTGTCCTGAATTAGCAATGATGAGCAGGTCCTCCTTATTGTTTGTTTGTTTTCTCTGACCAGACTCACAGTTCTGAGATTTGAAAATTCAGGTCAAAGTTTATCTGGATCAGGGGTCGCCGATCTCATCCACAAAGGGATGGAGAGGCTCAGGTTTTCATCCCAACCTCATATAACTAATCAACCATTTGAAGGCAGTTGATTACACATGTGGAATCAAGTGAGCTCCATATTGCTTGGGATGAAAAACTGCAGCCACACAGACCCTTGGTGGAGACCCCTGACCTGGATGAACTCAGCGTGAAATGCTCCCCGAATCAAATCCTGGTTGTCCATTCAAGAGAACCAAGAGGCTTTTTTGCCAAGTGGATTCCATTCTTGCTTGATGTGATGAAGAATTGAGAACAGCACCAGCTTTTCATGGGCTCACATTTTCAAGGTTTGCAAATCCACAGGGTTAAAGTTCATCAGGATCAGGGGTCACCAATCTTACAGGGTTGGAGAGGCTCAGGTTTTCATTTCAGCCAAGGAGATCCTCACATAACTAATCAACAGTCTGAGACCAGTTGATGAAACAAGTGAAATTAAGGGAGCTCCAGCTTATGAATGGAATGAAAACCTAAAACCATGCCGGCCCTTTGTGAAGACCCCTGACCTGGATGAACTCTAAAACCACTCCTAGAAGCAAATCCGTCTTTTATGCTTTCCATTCTGCTAAGTTTCCCAGTGGATTTTATTTTCATCGGTGAGACCACTGCTCTAGATGTTAATATTGTCCTGCACTGATGTTGAGCAGACGTGTTGGGTAAGCTTGAAGGATCTGTCTTTGCTTTATGATGGAGAATCACAAGCAATGACTTGATCTGACCAACAAGACGCTGTGAGACCCCCACAGCGACCGCCCAGTAATGGAGTGTGAGGTATGGGAACACAATCAGCAGATTTAAACCCTAGTGAGATTGTGGAGGTGTGTGGACAGCAGTGAAGAATCTGTGGAGATGAAGAACCCAGAACCCATGGTCCAGAACACCAGGGCAGTTCACAATGACCCTCTACATACGGTGAGTATACACCGTATGGACAAAAGTATTGGGACACCTGCTCATTCCTTGCTTCTTCCGAAATCAAGGCTATTAAAAAAAGAGCTGATCCTGCTTTTGTTGGAGGAACTGTCTCTACTGTCCAGGGAAGAAGGCTTTCTGCTAGATTTTGAAGGAGGATTGCTGTGAGGATTTGATTGCATTCAGCCACAAGAGCGGTAATAGTGAGGTCAGGATGTTGGATGGATGATCTTCGCCTCTCCCTCCTCATCCCGCCCCCGACATGTCCCTGCATCTGAATAAAGTATTGGTGAAACTGCTCTCACAGGGTTCACATTTCAGTCAGCACTCAACTCAATATTAATAACCCTGCAGATTAAAGGGTTAAGCATGGGAGTAATAACACACCCTGGGTTCTGTCAGCACACACACACACACACACACACTCACACTGTCCTTTCACTCAGCTGTTTTAAGGTCACATGCTGAGTCCGCTGGCGAGTGTGTGTGTGGGTCAGAGAGCTGAAAAATGCCAGCATCCCAAACAGCATCAGAGAGGAGTGAAGAATGGAGAGGGCAGAAACGACATGGGGTAACGCAGTGTATGTGTGTGTGTGTGGGGGGGGTCACACACACACACACACACACACACAAACAGCAGCAGCTGTGCTTAAAACAGGAACAGCAGGACACACACACACACACAATGCCCCTCTACCCCTCCCTCTCTACCTGTCTCTCTCTCTCTCTCTCTCTCTCTTATTATTTGTATCTCTCTCTACCTACTTTCTCTCTGTCTACCCTACTCAACCTTTATCTACCTGTCTCACCTCCCTACTCTCTCTCTCTTTCTCTTTCTCTCTCTCTCGCTTTACCTCTTCTTCTGTCTTACTCCACCTTTCTCTCTCTCTACTCTCACTATGTGTCTCTCTATCTCTCCCCTACTCTTTCTATATCTCTCTACCTACCTGTCTCTCATTATCTCTCTCTATCTTACTCTACCATTGTTCTCTCTTTTGCTCTCTCTCTACCTGCTTTCCATACCTTACTTTTCCATTCTTCCTCTCTGTATACTGTCTCTTTCTTTTTATCTCTCTCTCTCTCTCTCTCTCTCTCTCTCTCTCTCTACCTGTCCCTCTCTCTAATTACTCTCTACCTCACCCTCTTTCTCTCCTTCTTATTCTGTCTAATTTCTCTCTCTCTCTCTCTCTCTCTCTCTCTCTCTCTCTCTCTCTCTCTCTCTCTCAACCCTCTCTCTACCAGTATCTATCTCTCTACCAACTCTTTCTTTACATCTCTCTTTATCTCTCTACCTACTTTCTCTCTCTCTTCTTCTCTCCCTCCACTCCACTCAAACCTCTCAACCCCCACCCCCACCCCACTTCTCTCGCCCATGCAGGGTTCCTCCACAGTCTGAGGGAAAACAAACCCAGCAGTGCATCTTCAGCCGTATCTTCAGAAGTGGGCCGGTTTAATAATTCCTGAGGAATAAAAAGGGCAGGAAGCTTTTGTGAAGTGATCTCACCCGGAACACACCCCCGGTGGTCTCCGGCCAAGCGCTGCCAGCTGACGTCCAGCCTTATTCTTCCCTCAGCCTGCGACACTCTGCTGTGTCCACCCTGTGGAGATCCTCTCAGAGAGAAGACAGAAAGTGTGAGGCTGAACAACGACAGGAAACACCTCAGCACAGAGTCATTGGTACAGATTGGTAAGTTCAAGCCAAGGGTTTTACACTGTCACCATGACACCTTCAGCACTAAAGGTCTCTGTATACAGCACTGTGCCGAGGTTTTCAGCACCTGTAAAAAGGGTGTGAAAAAGCAGCTGCTTATCTGGTCAGTAATATTAGAATAAACACTTTCAACATTCCTACAGATCTATGTCCACTAAGACTGTCAGACACAGGAACAGCTGTTACCCTCACACCATCACCATCCTCAACAGCTGATCTCCACCATCAGCTACAGGCCACAGATCTTACTGATGAACTCTTATTATCACTCTTATCCTACAGTTACTGCATTACTGCACCATCACTCATCTCACACATGTCTACACTGCTGTATTTACACAATATTTAATCTGTATAGAGCTGCATACTGCTGTTCTGTGAATAACACTGTAAAGCACACTGTATAGAAATGTCCTGGTATAGTCTGTGTACACTCTGTATTATACTGTTCTGTATATTGTGTATTGTCTGGAAATTATATGTAGAGTAGCTGTATATTGTTAATACTAGCAAAACGCTAACAGCTAATTCTAAAAATGGTGGAGGTTCTCCATCACTGTGTTCATCATTAGAACATCTCCAAAGTTCTCCTTTCTCATGGAGTCTAGTATTATTTAGAGTTCTCCTCAGATCAACACCTGGTTTGGTGGTAAATCAGGGCTTAATGATGGTAAATCAGGTGAGCTGCTGCTGCTGCTGCTGCTGCTGATGGAGTTGAACACATCCTCCACGCTGTGCTGGCTGGACTGGGGGGCGTCCAGGAGAACCCTGGAGGAACCAAGCTCTGTTCTTCAGACTAGCTCACCGATAAGATCTCACTACTTTCTTTCTTCAGAATGAGAAGCTCTTGTTCTCCTTTTTACTGGATTTATGTTTATGTGAGTTTTGAAGCTTCTACAGTAAAAACTGCTGAGATGTTCTGCAAAAATATGTGGATCTCCAATAAACAGTAGGAGATAGGCTGTCCCTTAACATTCCAAGGCTTATTACACAATAAGGTGTATTACTCAGTAGCCACTGGGGCTTATTTGCTGGTGATAGAGACTGTAATAAGACTTTCGGCCCGTCAGCGAGACAAAGACTTTATATAGGGGTTAAATTGGGGTTAATAATGTGTGTAAAAACAGCCAGAGCCACAGCTAAACAAACACACACCCTTTTTTGTTACAGTGCATCCATATAAAGTGTTGGTGCATTAAAAAAAGAAGAAAAAAAAACATAAAAATAACGAAAGAGTAAAAAATAACTTTGGGAAAAGCTACGAGGGAACAGAACCGCAGGAGTCGCCATGCTGCTTGCTTTGCATCACATTATGGATTTGGAGAAAAGGATTTCTCATCCTGTGACCTAATTATGGAGTCGGCACTGTGTGAGTGTTTCAGAAGATTTTGCATTGAGCTGCTGTTGCTCTCCGCCGTTCCTTCACAGCAGAGCTGAGCGAACTGTGTGTGTGCTGTGCACAGTGAAGAGGTCACTAATGCAAAGATGTATCAGCTCCTGATGTAGCATGTATAAATATATATGCCTCAACAGAGCTGCTCCTCGCAGGTAGGATTCACCTTTCTCCAAAATTCCCCGCAGTGTCCCGGAGCGCCTCCGCAAAAAGCTCACTGTGAGGTCGGATCTCGGCCTGCTGTTCATTACTCTCCAGCAGCCTGAGCTGAAAAGCAGCGGGAAATGGAAACGCAGTGGGTTTCTGCACTCACTCAGAACCAGCCGCACATCAGCCGGGAGAACCGTTCTACTGAAAAGCCTCTCTCTCGGTTCTCCCCTGTTATTGACCAATGTTTAAAACAGTGGATTAAAGTGTTGTGATAATTATTTAAATTAATAATCTCTTCACTTGTATATGTACTACTGATATGTCCTGGTATAGTCTGTGTATAGTGTGTATACTACTGTTCTCTGTATATTGTGTATTGTCTGTAAATTATATGTAGAGTAGCTGTATATTGTTAATACTAGAGAGACGCTAACAGCTGGAAACTAATTCCTTGTGTGTGTGAACATACCTGTCCAATAAATCTGATTCTGATTCTAATTCTGATTTAGTCAAGACCACTAGAGTCGAGTATGAGTCAAGACTGGGACACATTGAGTCTGATTTAAGACCAAGACTGGGAGTGGCCAAGGCAGACTAAAAAGATTAACCCTTTAAAAAGCCTATTAGCAGAGAATTGCCTCACCGGTTTGAACAGAAGCCCCTGTAGTTACTGAGTAGTTAGTGCATAATAATGCTAACTAAATTAGCATAATTAAAAACATTCATTACACATGACATACACTAATATAATATAATATTTCATCACAAATCTAACATTAAATAATGATTATTATTATTATTGTAATTATATATATCATAAAATTATTATGAATTCATATTCTAGTTTTTCTCCCTTTCTTCTTCTCTAAACCTCCACATAAAGCCAATCGAATATAAACCAACATCAACATTATATCCTTTGTTATTACTGAGACTGTGGGAGTGGCCATGGCTGAGGCAAGATTAACCCTTTAAAAATGTCCCATCGGTGGGCCGAAAGTGTTACTACAAACTTCTATCAGCAGAGAACAGCCCCACCAGTTTGTACAGACGCCCCTGTAGTTACTGAGTAATGCACCTTAATGTGCAATAAGCCCTGGAGTGTTAGGGGTTCACATATTTCTCATCATATAAAAATTACACTAAGAAAATAACATTAAATTAGTTTGTAATTCATTGCACATTCATTTATACAATGTGCAATACCCCCCCCCACACACACACACGTGCAATTAAGAGTCAATTTGCAATTATCTGTAAATAATCTGTAAATAATATTGTTATTATTTTTTTTACTTCTATTATTTATATTGTGTATATATTGGTAATTTATCTACGTTTTTGCATCTAAGTGTCTTGCTATCCCTTTCTGCTGTGACACTGAGAATTCCCCCACTGTTCAAACATATAGCATTAATTAAGAATTACTATTCCAAATTTATATATGATATAAAATTATTATGAATTCATATAGTCAAACAAATGCAGTGTAACTGTTAAAGGAATAATAGTAAGGCTTATGCATCTCTTCTTCTCTAAACCACCACATAAAGCCAATCGAATAAGAAACAAACATCATCCATTACATTCATTGTTATTATTGAGTGTGTTTACATGCACTTAATAATCTTTTCATAATCATATTTCTGAAGTTATTTGTTATTTCACTCCTTAACACAGCAAGACTGTTATTATTTACACTGCATATAATGTGCCCAATCTTTTCCATTATATATATATATATATATATATATATATATATATATATATATATATATATATATAATATAAGTCATAAGTCATAGAAAACCGGCTTGATTACGAAAGAGAGATGCTGTTCATTACAGTCTATCACCAAGAACTGAGAAATCTATATGAGAGATATGTTGACTTGGGTTTATGTGGGTTTATTGGAGGCTTTCTCCAAATCCATAGGAAAGCAAGTAGCGTGACAACTCCTGTGGTTCTCTTCCCTTGTAAGGTTTTCCCTGGTTGCGCTCCTCCTGTTTTTTCCCTTCCCATAAGCACATGCACTCTCTGTAGTCCAATCGCTCCTAAAGCCCCAATAGCATTTTTCCTCTCCCTTTTTCTTCCACAAGTGTCGACCTACAAAGCGCAAAGCTTCCGCAGAGACATTATCCCAAGACTTCTCCTTGGGCCTTGCTCCCAGCCAGATGGCTTTCACCAGGGACGTGCACTGCTCATCCTTCTTTGCTTTAACCAGCAAGGCCTCCAGCCATGCACTCTGCACCAAAGCAGAATGCTCTATATACTCACATGCATAGGGAAGATATTGAATTTCTGACTTCTGCATTACCAAACAACTTCTAAATATGTTAGAATTCAATGCATCTCTCAGTTCACATCATTAATAATTTAGAGCTTTTTCTCAGTGCATCTTCCCTCAGGTGCTCGATGGGCCTCTGTGTCATTTCTATGCATTGGAATCAATAGATTCTGTCCAATACAGGACTTGTGTGAATAAATAAGTATTTTAACCCTTAAAGTCCTGAGTTAACACTGTTGTTTTGCTTTAATTAAATGTAATAATTACATGTTTCATTACACTGTGAACTGAACTGTATCACAGTCTTACTCAATATGGCATCTGCTTCGTCTGTTGCATGCATTAAAATCAATAGATTCCTATTTTTATTTCCAATATTCTCCCAAACTATTGTGGTTTCTAATTTTCCACCCACTTGCTAAGCCAATTTATTTCACTTTGGTTATTGATTATTTCACATGCATTAAAATAAACACAAAAGAAAACACATGCAAAAAAAAATACATTACACAATTAATTTAATCCACATTTGAATATTGTAATTCTATAACTATTTGACATTTCATGTTTGTAAGGGTTTAAAAGTTAATATTTGTCATTTTAGTCATTATAAAATGAGGTAAAAACAAGCTTGGTTTTATTTTCTGCAGAACAAAACGTAGTTAATTTTACTTTGCTTCAAATTCCAATTATAATAAAATCTGTGAATAGAATCTGTGCTTAATTACAAAACAATACATTTTTATTATTTTAGTGTAGAAATGTAATTTGCTTTTATGGTCGACCTTTCAGAATCCATGCCTTAGATTTCGACCCAAATTACAACAGTTTTTCTGCTAGAGCAACAGACATCAGGTAATGTATAAAATTTGGCATATATGGCAGCTGTTCACATCATATCTTAAAGAATTGTCATAAATGGTTATTTTTAATATATTTTTGTTTACCTGTGGACCTGACTCTACACTCTACACTAATAAGCTCACATAACTTACTTTATTTAAGTCGTCTCAGAGTTTGTAGGTTGAGCTTTGCTGAACAAATTAAAGAGTTTAACATTAATATTATTTATATTTATTATAATTAAGATACTAAACACTGTGTGCTACAATAACTTAAATATTTTGGATTATAATAATTAATAAAGTATTCATATTTAACTGAATCTTTTGAGTTAACCCAACCCCAAAAAAAGAAAAAAACTGAATTTAAACTTTTATTTCTAAATTGATTTCTAAGTTGAGAAATAATCCACTTTATTTATTTGGACAAAAAGAACTTGTGGGATTATATATAGATGTATATATAAATTGTCCTATTGATATTGTCAATATATATAAATGATGTTTGACGTATTGTATTCCATTTTTTACTTAAACATGCAAAGCTTACAAATAAATCAACTACAATCTCAGTACATTATCAGTAATATTTCTCTGCTACTTTCCAAAACCTATGAATTAATATAAAGAAAATACACTTGTGTTTCTACCAACAACAACACCTGATTCAACTCAATG
>NC_132902.1:26611267-26676267 GCF_030463535.1 Salminus brasiliensis
TTATACAATAGAATTATAACATCATTAACAATACTAATATAATATATATTTAGTAGTATATATATATATATATATATATATATACTACTAAAGACCCAAACACCATCCATCCAAGGGGTATTTTTTTGAACCAACATCAGCAGTCCAAATTTCAGATGCACTCTTTATTCAGTTATTGTTAGATTAATTAATTCATATATTAGATTATATTATTATTACATGTATAATTTAACACACTTGTAAATTAAGTTTTTTTTTTAGGATTGATAGTTTATTACATATTAGATATGACTTTCAAATATAGGCTTTTTTAAATAGCTGTTCTCATTTAGGCTAAACCTCTAAGCCTCTAACCCGTGCTCTACCTACCCTCCCCTCTACCTGCGTCAGACCAGCTGCTACCTACCAGTCTGACCAGCAGGCCCCCCTCCCACCACCACCCATACCAGACCAGGGGCACACCCTCCTACCACTGCTACCTGTTTAATGGCCATGTTAAACCTAAATGGACTCTTAACTATCTGCCACTATTAATATCACCACTATTAACTATCTACACCATGATTATTATATTATGATTATGATCAGAGCAGTTCAACAGTTTAGTGGTTTGGTCATTTTTATCAATAATTTATAAATAGTTCTGATCAGAGGAGGACGGGTCGGGTCCCCCTTGTGAGTCTTGGTTCCTCACAAGGTTTCTTCCTCCAGCTCTGAGGGAGGTTCTCCTTGCCACTGTCGCCGTTGGGGCTCACTGGGGGTCTTTGATCCTTCATGTCTTCTTATATTATTTCTTTTTTATCTCTGTCTTTTACTAATTACTAATTATGTAAATCTGCTTTGTGACGACAACAGTTGTAAAAAGCAACACAAATAAATTTGACTTGACTTGACTGCTGTTAGTGCCAATTTCTGACCCCACCACCTGTGTTCCTCAGTAGAAATCCAGATTCATCAGACCAGTCTTGAACTGTCCAGTGCTGGGGAGCATGTGCTGAGCCACTGCAGCCTCAGCTTTCTGTTCTTGGCTGAGAGAAGGCTGGAACCTGCAACGTGGTCTTCTGCTGTTGTAACCTGATTGCATCTGTACAGAGTGACTCTCTGTTCTCTCATCCAGAAGGTTTGGGTTTCTCTCTCCAGAACCTCAGCCACTCTTCACTTCAGTTACTCCTCAGTTGTGTGACTGGAGCTCAGAATTAGCAGAGATTTGTGACATTTAAGAAGAGATGATCAGTCTGTACATAAGTATCTATACATGACGCACTCCTACAGCTGTGCTAGAGCCATTGCCACAGCTTCCATTATGAATACGCTGGGGCTGAATGTCAATCTCCGTGGCCCTCCTGCAGAATCCCGCTGGTAAAAAAAGGGGTTTCAGCTGCAGCTAAATGGTTTGATCCACTAAAACGGCACTGTGAGGTCAACCAGAGGGCAGGACGAACTAAACTCTGAGCTGGGGTCCATCATTACAATGAAATCTGCCTCGCAGAAATTCAGTGCTTTAGTTTAATCAGATTTCTTTTTTCTTCAGGAAATAAAAAAGGGGAATAAAAGAAATCCTTTCATTTTCTTCTCCGAACGGAAAGTCAATTAAGAAGCTCCAAATGTAGTCTCTAATGAATTAAGCTACAAGGAAACTTCCCAATACCCACAGAATAGCCCAGAACATTATAAATATTTCAGGTATTTTTTTCCCCTCCTTTTCTCATATTTTCTTATTGCTGTGGTGAGACAGCATTGCTCTGTAAAATTAATATTTTAAACATTAAATCAATGCACTTTATCTCTTTCATCTCTCATCCTGCTGATTGAAAAGTCTGTCCAGCAGCAATATTGAGTCTGTGGATCATAAACTGTACTCTATACTGTACAAATGCTCCACTAATGTACTTCAGTACTGGGCCTTGAGCCCTCTGAGTGAATATGTACACTGGTACATGCTTTGAAGTTGAACTCCACTGCAATTAAGAGAGACGTGTCTTCATTTGACTTATTTGGTTATGGAGTTATTAATCTGCAGGGAAAATAACTCTTAAACAGTAAATGTGATTTTAAAAGGGCTATTTTTGCCCATTGGAATGAAACCAGTAGTGTTATTATCATGTTATAAACACCTAATAGCTTGTTGCCATTGTGTCTGTTATTAATAGTTATATTCTATACATTCTATACTCTTCACAATATTGACTATTATTATTATTATTATTATTATTATTATTATTATTATTATTATTATTATTATTATTTGTAGTATTGTAAAGTTTATATTATAGTAAGGTTGACAAAATTCATTACAAATGTATTTAGATTATTGAAACACACACTATATGGACAAAAGTATTGGGACACATACACATCACATTCCATTCTAAATCCATAGGCATTCATATGCTTTAACAGATTCCATTCTACTGGCAGGGCTTTCTACAACATGTTGGAGTGAGTCTGTGGGACGTTTTCCCCATTTATCCACTTTTTTTTATGGATGGTATAGACTGAGGATTTAAATAATGTTTATGCACTTCACTCTAAGGAAAAAAGGGTTCTATATAGCATATAAAATATTGTAAAAATGAATATCTTAGAAAGTGGAATCCTCTTAAATAAAGTCCAACAATCTACCATTTTTCATTTTGAGATTCTTTTAGAAATATAAGAATTAGAAACTACTTTAATGTATTTTTATTTATTTTATGATTATTATTATTATTATTATTATTATTATTATTATTAATATTATTATTTACATGATCTTATTCCCTAGGCATCATTTAGCATATTTCAAAAGATAACAGGTACTTTAGGTAGGTCAAAATCAAAGCCAATGGGAGAAGACACTCAGTAGATAGAGTAGATAGAAAACCTGCAAAATATAAATGTCTATAATATTTTTCAGCATTCAAGAAGATTTTACTTGTGAAGATACTATTTCTTTTGTATTGAAGGTTTCTTTGACAATGGTAACAATGGTGGAATCTTTTCTATATAGAAACTTGTTTTTATACGTAACAAAAACCAAGAGGAAACCATGTCCCAGAGGTTTCAAGCATTAAAATGGTTCTTTACGTTTCCTGTTAGAACAGAGCTCTTGAATAACTCCATTTTTAAGGGTGAAAATCAAACAATTTCATGAAGAGTGGAGACCAGGCTTGAAGCTTTAACGTCTGCTACTTGAATACAGAGCTCATAAACAGGACATTTACATTTACTTGGGGTGCTTGTGCTTTAAGTGGATTGATGAAGGCCGGACATTTATTTTTCAGAGCAATAATTCAGTCAGGATATTTCTGCTTTTATCCAAATTAAAGATTTGAGGACTTCAGGACTCCCATGCTGATGAATCATAGGACACTGTCGGCATTTTGGCAGTCTGTAAAAATGGCACTAAAAGATGTGTAATAGATGGATCATCACTGCCGTAACTAAACTTCTGAAATGGTCACTTTAGAAGTATAAAATGTTTCTTAATGTTAATGAAGTTAGGAGGTGTAGAAATGGTTTTGTCCACAGTGCAAAAGAATTTGGATCCTCTGAGAGGACGAGGTTCTTTAGGGAGATTAAAAACAGTCAAAAAGTGAAAGTGAAGAACTTTATGGTTTAAGTTCTTTAGGAACCAAAAGAGGTCATTCTAAAGTGTTGCTTAAATAATAATACATAAATCATAAAAAATTGGAACTGAAGTTTAATGATTTAAATGGATAAATGTGCGAAACGTCCCACAGACTCACCCCAACATCCTGTAGAAAGACTTACCAGAAGAGTGGAATCTGTTAGAGCGTATGCCTAAGGGTTCAGAATGGGATGTGATGTGTATGTGTCCCAATACTTTTGTCAATATAGTGTGTGTTTTATTCATCTAAATAAATTTGTAATTCATTTGGTCAACTTTACAATAATAATACTAACAATGCTACTACTGTTACTACTACTACTACTACTAGTAATAATAATAATAATAATAATAATAATAATAATAATAACAGTACATATTCTATAAAGTATAGAATGTTACTAATAATAACAGATACAATGACAACATATAAACTATTAAGTGTTTATAACATGATAATAACACTACTGGTTTTATTCCACATGGAAATGGAGTGCAGCAGTAGTGCCCCCCTTAACCAAGAGACTGTGTAAATCATCACGGAGTCATAAAGCCCAATATGAGATGGAAAAGAGTGATGGAGGAGACACACATTCAACCTCCGGCTGAGAGAGAGAGAGAGAGAGAGAGAGAGAGAGAGAGAGAGAGGGAGGGAGGGAGAGAGAGAGAGAGAGAGAGAGAGTAATAAAGAAATAAAGAGACAGAATGACTGAGAAATAGAGGGAGATGTAAAAACTGGGAAAGGTGGGCTTAAGGGCACTGATAGCAACACACAGACCCTCAGAGATGTACCCGGCCGTCTGCTGAAGACCTGACCAGGTGCTAACATGCTAAAAGGTAGCCGCTGCTCTCTGCTTTACACACTTCTTTTTATTTTTGACTAGAGCTCATCCCGCTCCCTCTACAGACGACACACTCATCCATATTTCAGCGCCTGTTTCAGGGGAAGTGTCTGTTTTCGTGCAGAATGGTCTGAATGTGCACAGCTGTATAACTGATCCACATCTGTATATCCAAAGCAGTTTGCATTGTTCACAAGCTGCTAATCAGAACTACTGGTCATCAACTCAGTTGCTCTAAGACTCCTCCCCCTGACTGTGATTGGTCCTGATTACCACTTTATTTGTCCTGAGACCACTCCCCTTGGCTGTGATTGGTCCTCATTACTGCTTTATTTGTTCTTAGACTCCTCCCCCTGGCTGTGATTTGGTAATATTATAATTTGGGAACACTTAACTTGGATGGTCCATTGTAGATTTTAAGTTTATGTTTATGGCTTATGTTAAGGTGAGGCATAAGGTTAGGGTTAGGGTTAGGGTTAGTGCTAGGGTTAAGGTTAAGGTTTTAGGGTTGATTCAAGGGATATGATTACAGTTAAGGTTAGGGTTAGGGTTGAGGTTAGGGTTGAGGTTAGGGTTAGGGTTAGGGTTAAGGTTAAGGTTAAGGTTAGTGTTAGGGTTAGTGTTAGGGTTAGGGTTAAGGTTAAGGTTAAGGTTAGGGTTAGGGTTATGGTTATGGTTATGGTTAAGGTTAAGGTTAAGGTTAAGGTTAGTGTTAGGGTTAGGGTTAGGGTTAGTGTTAGGGTTAGTGTTAGTGTTAGTGTTAGGGTTAGGGTTAGGGTTAAGGTTAAGGTTAAGGTTAGGGTTAGGGTTAGGGTTAGTGTTAGGGTTAGTGTTAGTGTTAGGGTTAGGGTTAAGGTTAAGGTTAGGGTTAGGGTTAGGGTTAGTGTTAGGGTTAGTGTTAGTGTTAGGGTTAGGGTTAAGGTTAGGCTTAAGGTTAGGGTTGGTGTTAGGGTTAGGGTTATGGTTAAGGTTAGGGTTAGTGTTAAGGTTAAGGTTAGTGTTAGGGTTAGTGTTAGGGTTAAGGTTAGTGTTAGGGTTAGGGTTAGGGTTAAGGTTAGGGTTGGTGTTAGGGTTAGGGTGCAAGGTTCATTCAATAAACAGTCATTTCAATTCAACTTCAGTTCAGTTGCATTAAATCCATATTCAGTTATGTTCAGTGTGGAAGGTGAGGCTCTCTGGTTCACGGCTCTGCGGTTTGCTTGTTGTTTTCCTTTTTTGCATATTTGCAGCAGCCTGCATGTAGTCTATGACTTTCTGACTTTCTGACAGTTCATTTTCTGTTAATCACTGTGATTGTGGATAACGATCTGAAGCCTGAATTAAGCAGCACCATTAGAGCATGAGCTTTTTAAAATGTGGTGCAGTTGTAATAAATTCTGATGGTTGAATTGTTTATGTACTGTGTTGGCCTTTCTGTGCAACACAATGAACCTCATATGACAACACGCTATATTTACAGGTTAATAAAATCTTTTTTTTAATGAAAGTTGGATCTTGAGAAAGTAATCTGGCGAAGCTCTGGTGTGTAAAATTGGATTTTCAGCAGTGGTTGTGGTGAAGAACATCTGTCAATGGATGTTAGACCCTGTCTGTTCCAGTTGTCCTGCACTGCATACAGGTCTGTGTTCCCTGAATTCAGATTCCATTGCTTTAGATGGTTTACCATGTACACGGGTAATGAAAGTACCTTTTCATAAATCTAGAACAACAAGCCTCACATGTTCTACATTAAATAAAGAAAATGTGATCACACTTTATTAAGGGTGGTTCTTTATAGATGATTAAAAAACTCTTAACAGAGGATCAGTAACACGTTAACAGCAGATCAGTGCAGCAGCAGCAGTGAAGCATCTGAATCCACGGAGGTAAAGATCCTGAAGATGTTCTGCTCAGGCTTTACTGACATTCAGTAGATTTACTGTTCATCTGGTACATCAAGACTAACCCTACACTTAATATCTTAACCCAGCCTTACCCACAGCATAATCTTGATCCTGATCCTAATCCTAACCTTAATACACAAACTAACCCAGCCTTACCCACATCCTAACCCTAATCCTGATCCTAACCCTAATCTTAACCTTAACCTTAACCTCAACCTTAAAACCTAACCTTATCCTGATCCTAATCCTAACCTTAACCTTAATCCACAAACTAACTCAGCCTTACCCACAACCTAACCCTAATCCTGATCCTAACCCTAACCCTAACCTTAACCTTAACCTCAACCCAAAACCTTACCATAATCCTGATCCTAATCCTAACCTTAACCTTAATCCACAAACTAACTCAGCCTTACCCACAACCTAACCCTAATCCTGATCCTAACCCTAACCCTAACCTTAACCTTAACCTTAACCTTAACCTCAACCCAAAACCTTACCATAATCCTGATCCTAATCCTAACCTTAACCTTAATCCACAAACTAACTCTGCCTTACCCACAACCTAACCCTAATCCTGATCCTAATACTAACCTTAATCCACAAACTTTCCCAGTCTAACCTACAACTTAACCCCATACCTGATCCTAATCCTAACCTTAACCTCAACCCAAAACCTAACCCTGTCTTACCCACAATCTAACCTTAACCCTGATCCTAACCCAGCCTTACCCACAACCTAACCCTAACCCTCATCCTAATCCTAACCTTAACCCTGATTCTAATCCTAACCTTAACCTCAACCCAAAACCTAACTCAGCCTTACCCACAACCTAACCCTAACCCTGATCCTAACCCTTACTGTAACCTCAAACCAAAATCTAACCCTAACCCTGATCCTAACCCTAACTTTAACCTCATACCAAAATCTAACCCTAATCCTGATCCTAACCCTAACTTTAACCTCAAACCAAAATGTAACCCTAATCCGGATTCTAATCCTAACCTTAACCTTAATCTACAAAGTAACACAGGCTTACCCAGAATTTAACCCTGATCCTAACCTTAATCTCAACCTCAGCCCAAAACCTAATCCTAACTCTGATCCTAATCCTAACTTTAACCTTAAACTCAACCTCAACCCACAACCTAACCCAGCCTTACCCATAACCTAACCCTAACCCTGTTCCTAATCCCAACATTAACTTCAACCGAAAAGCTAACCACAAGCCTGACCCTAATCCTAACTTAACCCAAGACCTAACCCAGCCTTTACCCACAACCCAACCCTAACCCCGATCCTAATCCCAACCTTAACCTCAACCCTAAACCTAATCCTAGCCCTCACCTTGGCCCTAAGCCCTTAACCTTAACATCAACTCTAAACCTAAGCATAATCATCATCCTCACCCCAGCCTAACCTCACCCCAAAATCTAACCTATCTAACCTGGTCCTAATCCTAATCTTCATCCCAACCCTACACCTAATCCTAACTCTAACCCTGGCCCCTTAATCTCAGTCTAATCCAGTTAGTCTCCAGTTCCAGACTGGTGTCAGCAGCAGCAGGTCTACAGTAGCTGGTAGAGGATGGTGAGCTGGTCTGTATTAGAGCTGTTAGATGATCAGTGATCTCTCAGGTGAACGTCTACAGATCTGAACTTGGACTCAGTAGACGTCTTTAGTGGAAGTCTCTTGATGATCTACTGAATGTTCATCACTGAGACGTTGTTGAGATGTTTCTGAGAGTCTGAGGAGTGTTAGTTTCATCTAAAATGGGCCACTCTAAATAAAGTGTCACCATAAATGCTTTACAGACAAACAATTTACGTCAGATTTAGGAGAATTTTGCATATTTCAGGTCAATATCTTGATCTATCAAGTTTACAAACTGTATCTTCCAAACTTTACCCAGTTGTTAGATTGCAAATCTGTCTGTTTCCATTAGACTTTCGTATCGTTTTGTTTCAATATGATCTTGTTAAACATCAGAACATTCTGCATCTCCTCACGCTTTGAAACTGCACCATGCCCGACCCTTTGGCTTGTATAACAAGGCCAGCGTCTGTGTCCTTCTTTCCACTGTAAAAACACAGCATTAACTAGATCATGACCTCAGAGGTTGCATGAAAGTTAAGTAATTGGACCAAGCCTAGAGAGATTAAAGAGCAAACAAAGCTTAGTTTTGTGGCGGCACTGCTTCGCTCAGCTTTTCTCCTCGCCCTTTTCCTGCCATGTCATCCACACTTGGCCTAATTGGACTCATACTTGTTAATCTGAACTCTTTTTGCACCACGGAGAAGAGAGCTGTAGAGTACAACAGCAGTAAAGCAGCTGTGGTAAACTGATGCAGGTGGGCCCAGTAAACTAATAAAGCTCACTCTAAAAAAATAAAGGTGCCAAATGGAGCCAAAGGAGCGACGTCAGGTCTTTCGGGTTCTAGTAGTTGAATTTTTTTCCCACTTTGCATCAGGCCTTTAGTTATAAGCCATTCTGGGGCCACCTTGCTCCACAGCTTGTTTTGAGGTCTATCCACTATGATGTTTAGGTCAGAGGATGTGGGGGTTGTTCCAAAAAGTAGTCCATCAGGTAGTCCATGATGGTTCTCAGGTGTGTTTTGGATCATTATCCTGGTTAACAGCCTCTTAACAGATGGTTTGACCTTTGATTTGCTGTGATTTTGTGGAATCCATTCTTCTCACCATCATGCAATATTGTCAATAGCCATGTTTCACAGTAGGCAAGGTTGGCTAGTAGGCTTTTTTTGCTGAATGTGGCCAATAAAATTATATTTTGACCACTTCAGTGGACAGCACTGGTTTCCAAAACCCATCTAGTTTGCTTAGATGTTCTGCAGCATTTTGCAAACACTGAGTGTTGGGATACGTTAAGTTAAGTTAATGTTAAGGCTTCCTTCTGATGGCTCTTCTATGAACAGCACAACATTTGTGAAAGCAATGCTACACAGTGGAATAGAGCACCACCCTACTGACTCAGCTAAACCTATGTAAGCAGTCATATGGGAGTTTTACTTTCCCTGTATTACCAGCACACAAGCAGCTCTCTCCAAGAGTTTACTTCCAGGTCTTTTGGGATGAGTTGGGAATGCTAACTCTCTTGTCACTGAATGCAAGGCAATCCTACAGCAATGCTCCTCCTCCAAAATCTAGTAGAAAGTCTTCTTCTCTGGACAGTAGAGACAGTTACTCCAACAAAAGCAGAATCATCTCTTTTGAATACCATTGATTTCAAAAGAAACAATGAATGAGCAGCTGTCCCAATACTTTTGTCCAAAATCTCTTTATTTCTCAGTATTAAACAAGCTGTTTCTGTCACTGTACCTTTAGGACTGATCTGTGTAAATGACCTCTGTTCTGATTGGCATTTCTTAATAACAGTCCACACTGTTCAATATTAAAACAATATTAAAACAACCTGAGCTTCTGCAATGCTTAGGGTGTCCAAGTTAAGTTCTGATAAGTTAAGGTTAAGGCTTCCTTCTGATGGCTCTTCCATGAACAGCACAACATTTGTGAAAGCAATGCTGCACAGTGGAATAGAGCACCACCCTACTGACTCAGCTAAACCTATGTAAGCAGTCATATGGGAGTTTTACTTTCCCTGTATTACCAGCACACAAGCAGCTCTCTCCAAGAGTTTACTTCCAGGTCTTCCAGATTTATTCTCATGCTAACCTCCACAGTTCCCCTGAACTGCCATTTCTTAATATCAGTCCACACTGAAGAAACGGCGGGCAGAACACACTTCTTATAGCCCCCCCCACCCCCCTCCTTTGATTAAAAGAAATTAATTTAATTAGTCTGACTGTTCTGTCTAATCAAGATTAATTAAAACAATCTGAGCATCTGCAAAGCTTAGGGTGTCTAAACGTATGCTCAGGCCACTTCAATAATTGTAATATTTGTGTATTATTTTTTATGTAATGAATAACTTTGCATTAGGATTTGTGAAAAAGTGTGTTCTTTTAAAAGTTTTCAATTCATCTTTCCATCAATTTCTCAATCTGAGCCTCTGGAATGCTAAGGGTGTCCAAACTTTTGCTCAGGCCACTTCAATACTTGTAAGATGTGTTTATTATTTTATGTAATGATAGATTGAGAAACTATGCATTAGGATTTGTTTTCGTTCATCTTTTCATCCATTTCTCCCTGGTCAAGATTGAGGTGGGTCCAAAAGCCCACCAGGAATTTCTGGGTGTAAGGCAGGTGTATTTTTTTTTTTTTTTTTTTTTAATCTATGTTATGTTATGTTTGATTGGCTGAAGATGCTGTGTTTGCTACTTCTCAATGTAAAATAGTTCCCACTCTTTTGCATTAGACTATGTTCTCGCTCTATATATGAATGATATGTCTGACTGTGTACGGGCAGAATACAGCTGGGTGCCGTATATCTAACCATACTTTACGAAAGCCACTGTTACACTGGCTAATGTAGTGTAAAATAGAAAATGTAAATTTGGCGCACAATGAAGAAATGATGGGAGCGTGGCATAAAGTTCACATCAAAGCTTTAAACAGCAACAGAAATGCAGCATTTCCCTCCTCTGTTTTGCCATTCATCCTTATTCTCAGCAGTGCTACTTGCGGGTTCGGGGCGGCTCAGCCGTCCCACTGCTGAGACACGGGGTTTAATTGGTGTGAAGACATAAATAGCAGAGTGGAGGTGAAAAAAGTTGTCTTGGCCATAAATCATTATCTATCAGAATGACAATGTGTGATTGTGCTCACACTCCAGCAGTCTCTCTCTCTCTCGCTCTCTCTCTAGCATTCTCTATCTCTGAGCATATGAAGCCTTGGCTTCTCCAGCTTCATCAGCTTGCTGGTAATAATATATATTCCACCTCAGACAACATGTAAAATCTATATCCTACAACCACCTCACATTTAGTGTGTTTTCCCAAATGTTTGTGGACACCCCTTCAAACGAATGCATTCAGCTACTTTAAGTTGCACCCATTGCTGAGGCCGATCTTGTCTAGTCCCTGTGGAGAAGAAGTACTGCCAATAGAATAGGACTCTCTGCAGGAGCAGATAAACATCATGAACCTATTGACACCATGTTGTCTAATGCCAGGCGTGGCCTAGAGGACTATAGAGGCCCCAGCACCGAGCTGTGGAAGAACTGTGCTCTCTGGAACGATGGTGGGGCTCCATTCAATACCTTTGGGATGAGTTGGGAATGCTAACTCTCTTGCCACTGAATGCAACCCAATCCTCACAGCAATGCTCCTCCAAAATCTTCTCTGGACAGTAGAGACCCTTGATTTGAAAAGAAACAATGCATGCGCAGGTGTCCAAATACTTTTGTCCAAAATCTCTTCATTTCTCAGCATTAAACAAGCTGTTTCTGTGACTGTACCTTTAAGACTGAGCTGTGTAAATGACCTCTGTTCTGATTGTCTGCCTTGTATTGTGTCTTATTCAAAAAGCAGTCCAGGCTGAAACATTCCTTATAGCTTCAGTTTGAAAGGGCGTGGATAAATGACTACGCTTTTAAAAATTAAAGGTGCAACAAAGGTTTTTTTGAGAGATGCCATAGACCGCGCCATCGCTCCATGATTATGCCATCGCTTAAAGAACCCTTTAAAGCACCTTTACCTTTAAGAGCATAGGTTGAGTAGGTGAATTTACTGTAAATGTAAATGTGTTGGTTTCTGTGATGTCACAAAAATAATAATTTAGTTTAATTTGAATACAGAGAGTGAGGTGTGAGGTCTGGGGATATGGTGCTAAATTTTGAAACACTGAAGAACAGGATCCATAATATGGACTGTAACCCACTTAACTTTACTCTAACTCTAAACCTGACTGCCACTCAAAAGCAGGGATAGACTCGCCTTCGGGAGGGCCGGGAAAATTCCTGGTGGGCCAGTAAGTGTGAGAGCGAGAAAGAGAGAAATTCGTCCAGCAAATGTGCCGCATTGTCACTTCTGATGTAGTCTCTTGTATGTGTTGGGTGGATACCTGAAGTGCAAATACTTATCTCAACATGTTAGTGGCCCACTGTGTCCATTGTCCAATCACTCGGATGCAAACAGAAAACCGGGGAGGCTAAACTGAGAGAGATAAACCTGTAAAAATGTGAAAAAGGACAAAAAAGTGGGAAAAGGTCAAATACACAGGAAAGAATTAACTACGCTTTTTTTTGGAACGCTTCTTGGACAGCTTGATAGTGAGTATAGAAGACCGACCTAGAAGTCCAGGGCTGAAGTCGGTTCCCACTCTGGCCCTGTTTCAAGCAAAATCTACAAGAATTGGATTTTGGATTTTGCTGGTATTTTCTGCTCCTGTGCTCCCCCTACAGAATAATTCACCTTTACACCACTGCTATAAATGCAAATCATGCTTTGAGCTCCCCCTCATGGACAGCTGTACACATGCATTTCTGGACAAGCTGAGAGCTGTAGAAGCTTCATTTGAAGGTGGAGCAGCATGTGGGCTGAGGCGGTAGAGTGACACTACATGATTTTACACTAATATGACTCTATGGGTTCTGCAGCGTTACATAGCAGTTGTGAAGAAAGGTTCTCCACCTGCAGCTCCACCACCAAAGCTCCATAGTGCAGTAGCAGCAGCGCTCCGGCCCAGAGTGTGAATGATGGAGACGTCGTTCTCCCTGTTTAAAGTTAGTGTAAAAAAAAAAAATAACCATGACTGCAGGATAAACATGATCCTATTGGCACCATGCTCAGTGCCAGGCTTGGGCTAGAGTAGGGTATAGAGCTCTGGACAGTAGAGACAGTTACTCCAACAAAAGCAGGATCAGCTCTTTTTAATGCACTTGATTTCAGAAGAAACTATAAATGAACTGGTGTCCCAATACTTTTGTCAATATAGTATATCATGTTCAACAGTTTTCTTCATCTACCAGATCTCACCTTGCTTGACCTTCCCCATGGAGAGGCTGCAGAGCATATCCATACCAGAATGCCCCTTGCAGTGATAACAAGGCCTCTGTCTGGGCCTGAAAGAGAAGTGATTGGTTGGCCAAAGGTCAACTTCAGTCTTCGGTCCATGTTTACAGAACACTGTGAGTCATACAGTGTCAGAAACACATAATCAACTCTATTAGTCTATATCCACACAGATATGGGATGATTTAGACATGCAGTTAGCGCCATGCTAATTGGTGGGGTATACAGTAACTTCTATTACTTTTTAGCCCCATTAGTCTCCTGGCATTGATGTAAAACTAACGAAGCAATCCAGACAGTTCTTAACAATATGAGTATTTATAGATACAGTAAGCTATAGGAGATCATTAATGTGGAGTGTGACTCATCAGACTTGGCTGGTTCATGGGGGATCTCAGCATTGTCTCTTTTTCCCTCTCTTTTCAAAGGAAGATGGAAATTGGTGATGGCGTTGGTGTGTGAATTATGCAGAATGGATTTTTTTTTGGTTGGAAAAAGGAGAAGCGCAGTGCCAAGTGTCAAAAAGTAATGAGTCATCAATCTTCTGATGATGCTGAAAATGTAAATGAGAGGGAAAGTGGCAAATGGTGAACGTGTGAACTCATATGACACAGCGTCAGGAGTGTCCTACAAGTCATAGAGTCCTAAAGACCTTTAAAATGGTCAATTCTGTATAGAAAGACGTGACAGTTTGAGTGAATATCACAATTCAAAGTCGACTGCACACCAATCAGCCATAACTTTATAACCACGGACTGCAAGATATGGTTCCAGTGGCTCCTGTCAAGGGGTGGATCTACAGATTAGGCAGCGAGTGATCAGTCAGTTCTTGAAGGTGATGAAGGTGATGAAAAAGTGGAAATGGACAAGTATAAGAATCTGAGACACTGTGACAAGAACCAAACTGTGATGTCTAGATAAACGACTGGGTTAGAACATCTCCAAAACATCATGCAGGTCTTGTGGGGTGTTCCTGGTAACCTACCAAAAGTGCTCCAAGGAAGGACAACCTGGTGAACCAGAGACAGGGTCTCACAAGACCTATGAAGGTGTCCTGTGGTCTCTGGCACCAATTTATTAGCAGCAGATGCTTCAACAAGTCATATCAGTGGTGAGGTGGGACTTCCAAGAGCATCATTGAGCCTGTCCTGTTAGGTACCTTCACCAAATGTAACACAATTATCCACCACAGTGGACTTAGAAACAGGTTATAGCGAGTTATTAGAATTGTCTTGTTCACTGCCAATTATCAGTCACAGCCTCCAAATGTCAACCAGTACAGAAGACTTCTTGTCACAGTTGTTACAAAATGTCAAGGCAGCTTTTATTTACTTATCTGTTCCTACATGATGGAGGGGATACAAACTTCTCTGAACGTAAGCACTGTCAAATACCGAAGAGAAGAAGGTGCAGATAGTCCTCTGCAGAGAAAAATAAATAATGGAAACGCAGGGCTACTGTAAGGTGTACTGAGGATTGAGAAAAACAAAAAAACAGGCTTGCATTTTTGAAAGGTGATGTTCAGCGACGGTGGCATTATTTCTTATTCTTCCTCATTCATATTATATTCTGCATCACAAGACTGGGCATGCCTAAAGAAACATGAAGGTGACCAGAGACGGGATTCTAATAAATATTCACAAATCATCATCTTTTGTAGAAACTGTCAATTTGCCACGCTGTAAATAATTCATAATTAGATTATTATTTACCAGTGGAAGGGAGGAATATTAAATTTCCTGAAGAGAAATAGGTCGTTTTTATTCCATTATAATGATCCCCCAGTCGTTCCGCAGACAGTAATGAAGAAAATCGACCGACTGTCAGAAAAGGTTTTGTCATCACATGTCCCCTCCCTATCAGTCACCGGGCTAATTATTCCCTAATCTGCCTCCGCGATGGCGGGCCACAAGGTCAAACGTATCCCATTAGTGCACTCCCAAGCAATGCACACATCTCCATTTAAAATACTTGACCCCACCACTCATCCGCCATGCCACTTAATTGTCAGCCGTTCAGTCCGACCAAAGCTAATCAATCAAATGACAGAGCAGTAACCCCCGTCAGTGTCAGCTCTTCTTTCTGTAGGCCTCACTGTCATTTCTCTGCCTCATTGTGTTTCTATGTCATGGGTTGGAGGCCTCCCATGCTGACTGCCACAGGGACTTTACTCTGCTAATAAGGACTTTATCTGGGCCAGCTGAGTCAAATAAAATATATATTATCATTATTATTATATTAGCAGTATTATCAGGTTATGCTTATTATAGCTGTGTAACCATATGGGGTGCCAATGCTACCACTTGAGATACCTTATAATCCTAGGCTTCTATATAAACCCCCTGGGAATCCATAGAAACTGCCTAGCGAAACCCTAGCAATCATTAAGTAATTCCATAGTAACCACCTACAAAGCACAATTT
The DNA here is from genome assembly GCF_030463535.1 of Salminus brasiliensis. NCBI lineage: Eukaryota > Metazoa > Chordata > Actinopteri > Characiformes > Bryconidae > Salminus > Salminus brasiliensis. Next base: position 26,626,958 of record NC_132902.1, read on the forward strand.
CACCCTAGCAACTCCATAGCAACCACTTCATAGATTCTACCTCTTCTGCTTATGGCCTAGCAACTGCCCAAAAGTGGGGATCCCCAACTGTTCTGTGGATTCTTCAGGAAGTGTGCTTCTTTATTATTGGTGGTTAAATCTGGTCCCTGATTCTGGAAGCAGTTCAGACTGAAACTCTCCAAACTGGGTGTGACTAGGTGGTGCTAAACTGCAGTAAAGTAACTAGATACTCTGTAAATGTGTTTTGGCTTTTATGGCCTTACCAAAAAATCAACAGCCTGTTTTTCAGATTGGCTTCCATAGACAAGTTGTGTGGAAGTGGGAGTCAACGGTACATTCAGAAATATTCATGAAATTGATATACTGCTTCAGACTCTTATTTTTGTCTTTTAATTAATTTATTTTTTTCATTTCAATGCAATTTATTTAAATTTAATTTTATTTATATAGCTTGTTCACAATGAATTATGTCACTGTCACACCTTGCTTACAGATGAGTTATGTAGGTTGTATTAAGGGAGTGATGGCAAACTGCAGTAGCACTTTCAGTGCAAGTGTTTTTATGAAGTCATAGGTGGCAAAAAACAAACAAAATGTACAGAAGAAGCACAAGAAGTCAACATTTCTCATCTGCACAAACCATTGACTCAGCCTATAGCTTATCATCCTCCTCACAAACTTGAAATGAGCCCCTAAATGGGTTAACACTGGCCTACTCAACACAGCCAAAACCAAGTATTTTCCTCTGCAGGGAGGAATTACTGGACACAACATAGGTCATAACCCAATAAAATTAACATAGTCAAAAGAGAAGAAAATAATAAAACATTGGGAACCTCAACCCTCAACCCCCCCTCCCCTTTACATGGTATGTTCCGAAATGGGCCTACTGAACCTGCCTCAATCTGCTCAGGCATTATTTAAGGGCAGCCAAAAGTGAGTTTTGGCCCTTTGCCGGGCAAGAAAGGAAACTTGACTGCTGCTAGTTTAATATGTATTGCCCAGTAGCATCCTTAAACTGTTAAATGTGATATATGATCCAGGCTAGCAGAATGTAAATGTATTGGGGGAGTTGGCATTAGCTGGTAAAATGAATAAGTATATAAGTATATAAGAATAAGTGTTTATGAACTGGACAACTACATTTACATTTACATTTACATTTATGGCATTTAGCAGATGCTCTTATCCAGAGCGACTTACAAAAGTGCTTTGCTATTTACTAATAACCTCAGCTAGTTTAAATAGACTAATAATTCAAAGATACCTCTAAGTTTAGACTCTACTAAACACAAGTCAATATGGAGACCATAATACTCTACTCTTCACCCAAGTACTGGGTGCTATAAACTCTCTTAGATCGAGAGGAACAAAGACTCTGGGGAACCCGTCCTACTTAAAATGGGCTTTTATTATTATTATTATTATTATTATTATTATTATTATTGTAACACATCTTTGTCTTGCCCTTTTATTTTCCCTTTCTGGCCCGTGTCTCAGTTTTGTCCTGCCGTTGGTTCGTCAGCACATGGCTCTGTTTGTTTGTGTCTTGCTTCCACCCTAGCCCCACCTTTAATTAGTGTTCCCACCTGTGCCTCCTTTGTAGCTCCGCCCTCTTGTTAATCCTTTTGTTCCAGTGTTTCTTTGTCTGGTCTTGTTAATGTACATGTTCATGGCAGCTCATGGTTTGTTTGCTTGGCCTGTTTTGTCTCTGTCTGTTCCACATCCATCTCCAAGCTCCACAACCATGACTATTATTGCATTATCAGCATTACAATTTGCTCAAAAAGATACATACAAAAATAATACATTTACACATTTCTAGAATTGTATTATTTGTCTGTGCTATTTATTAACATTGAAATATTCAGAATATTCAATATTTCATTGTTATCTTACTCAGAACTTGAGAATCTTACTTGTTCAGATTGAAATGAACCACAAAAAAAAGGCTAGTCCACCCTACCTAGCACCTACTGCATGAATTGCACATTATGCACATAAATGCCCATAATCCAGTCTGATGCATCTTATTTGTGCCGGAAACTGATGGGAAAGGCTTTGTATTTCTGGCATTTCTGGGTCTGGCATTAAATGTACGTGACATTCCAGAGGGCTGCCGAAGTCCCTCAGAACATGTGTGTTTATTGGTTTTTGAGCTGCCTCTGTAAAGGGAGTTATTGGCTGACCAGTATAAACAGCGGTCCAGAGCCATTTTGATTTCTCTCTTGGTTATGTGCTATCTCCTCGGCTGTTATTGAGGACACACCAGTTATTGGATTCATCTCCCCACAAGACAGCATTTAGTTAAAGGGCAAGCCAATAACAAACACCACCAGTTTACCAGAATACCGCCACTGTCAGAACCATTGACCTGCATTTCTGATGACTATATCAGGCAGCGTGTTTGTGATGGACCCTTGTTGGTAAGAAAGCTAATGAGGGGTTTAAATTAACTTAGAATTACTATTAACTCACTTAAAGAACAAGGCATTCAATCCTTCAAGCAATTCGGCTGCTGAACAAACAATTGAGCAGTGTACTGGCCCACAGTCCGCAAGCTATCGTCGCATCTCCATCTCCATCTATATATATATATTTACATACATACAGATGCTGGTCATAAAATTAGAATATCCTGAAAAAGTTGATTTATTTCAGTAATTCCATTCAAAAAGTGAAACTTGTATATTATATTCATTCATTACACACAGACTGTTATTTCAAGTGTTTATTTTCTTAATTTTGATGGTTATAACTGACAACTAATGAAAACCTCAAATTCAGTATCTCAGAAAATGAGAATATTGTGAAAAGGTTCAGTATTGAAGACACCTGGTGCCACACTATAATCAGCTAATTAACTCAAAACACCTGCAAAGCCATGACACCATGATATCCCTGTTCTTAATTGGCCAGCAAACTCGCCTGACCTTAGCTCCATAGAAAATCTATGGGGTATTGTAAAGAGAAGACCCAACAATGCAGAAGAGCTGAGGGACGCTATCAGAGCAACCTGGGCTCTCATAACACCTGAGCAGTGCACCTGAGCAGCAATATGTAAATATTTAGTAATTTTTTTTGCTACGATGCACCTACGTTTTTCACCTGTGTGATGTGACGTGATTTAGATTTTGATTTGCTTCTAAACAGACACACTACAGTCACCCATAGGGGGAGCTCTATTCACTGTTTACTACATGGCACCCAGGTAGCGTTTAAACTCCGCTCCAGGCCGAATCTGTTTACTGAATACTTTACTGACCCTTCCTCTTTTTTTTACCTGCTCTCCTTGATTCTGCTGAACTGCATCTAATGGCCTCAGTAAATATTTTGACAGAGCCGACTAGCCTATGGATCCACATGAGCTACAGATCAGCAGAATCTAGGAGAGGTAGAATTCATTTTCAGTATAGTTTTTGGACAGGGAGGAGGCCTCTTAAACTTAATATTCATCATGGATGTTCGTTTTTCATTGTTCTTCATTGTTATTTTCTCACTATGATGTATACTGTGTGTCCAAATGTTTGTGGACACCTCTTGTAATGAGTGCATTCAGCTACTTTAAGTTGTCACCATTGCTGAGACAAATGTGCAAATGCACACACACAGCTTGTCTAGTCGCTTTAGAGAAGTACTGTCAATAGAATAGGACTCCATGCTGCCTAATAACGCCAGGCGTGGACTAGTAGAGGGGTATAAAGCCCCCCAGCATTAAGGAGCTGTGGAGCAGTGGAAGAACTGTGTTCTCTGGAATGATGAAATTTGTTCATATGGTGTATTTGTGAGTATAACCAGAGAGGGTCTCTGAGCTAGCTGATAGGTGGGAATGGTAGTTTGAGAAGAAAACATGATATCATTAGGTTTTTTTTTTTTTTTTGCACCATCCTTTGGTGTATGGTGACACCATCAAATAATCGGAGGCAGCAAACTTAGTAGATTTGGATGCAACTTAGTGTTTTAAATGATCTGGTTTCCTAGATTTTGTTTAATATAGTCATAGACATGATTTGCCAGGTATAAAAACAGGCTATTTTGGTTTCAGGTTGACTTTGATGAACCAGATCAAAAATCAGATTTTTAAAATATACAATTATAACATGCTACCTGCCACTTTTAAGGGTTGCCCGAAAAACACCCCTGAAAAAGAAGTCTTTATCTCAGATTACAGCCTTGTCCTTGAACAAACCACAAGCCCTTTCAACAGTTCGCTTTTTCTAAAGGGCAATGCATCCCCGTTTCTGAGTTTATTATTTTTGTCTTGTCGCCACGGGCCAGATGAGACTGAATGGCTGCTGGGACTGCGGACCTTCAGCAAGAGTCAATCAGGCAGGTTCTGTGACCTAAAACAAACCACTGCATCCGTCTGATACTATATAGACCTGGACAGACTAGTCTATTTGGCCGAATCGGTGATATTTTTAGGCTCTGAGCTCTAGAAACTCTTCTTTTTAAGCAGCAGACAGCAGAATTGGAGTAGCGTTTAGACGTCTTGTTGAACAGCTTGTTGTGTATGGTTGTTTGACCTGGCATATATTCAGTGTTAACAGCATTAGAGGGTTATTTGTCTTGGCTAGCAGTAGCTGGAGGCTGTATGAACAAAAGAGCACTTAATAAGGAGCAAGGGACATCTTTTTTCCTTTTCTTTTTTTTTTCCCCCAAACGATTCAACAGTCCTCGAAAAGAGCGCAAGCGGGCCAGACCCCCTTAGCTAGCGTTCACGTCAGAGTGGAGAGTGACTTATGGCATTATGTCACTGTGCCCTCTGAGGGCAAAGCCATGGCTTAGCATAAATTAACACGTCCCAAAATAGATTAGAAGAACTTCTTGAAAAACAACACGGATCCCTCTTTCAACAAATTCTCCTCCATCTCTTTAACCCTTTCAGGTTTTAATCAAAGATGCCTTTTTATTGGAATCCATTAATAAAGTTAATTTCATAATGATTAGATTCATTTTTAATAAGTACAAAAACAAAACAAAAAACATCTGGCAACACTGGAAACACTGATGGGTAGAACTAAACTGCTGTAGGCTGAATGGGCATGAATGGGGTGTAACCCTGTAGTGTGTCTGCTAACAGTGTAGTCTAAATGTGGGTAGTACTGTAGGTGGGTCTAAACGGCTGTAGGACGAATGGGTATAACTCAATTTCTATAGGCTGAATTAAGGGGGGGGGGCTTATTTAGGCTGAATTAGAGGCCGTATGCAAATGTGCAAATATGCAAATATGATTGTGACATTATTACCATGATGCATTTAAAAAGTGCTGTTTTATATACTATAGTACATATAGATACTATATACAGAATTTATGAGCTGAGATGCAAAGATCTGTATTTGTCCAGATGATATTGAATATTTCAGTTATGATATGTAAGGTGAAACGGGGTTAATGTCTTCATGCTTTGCATTGCTGATGAAGAACACTTGATGCACTGATGTACACCAAGAGCAGCAGTGATGCTAAATGAGTGGCAAAGGCCACTGGCTGCATGCATGATCTGAATAATGTGATGATAGATCATGTCTTTTCCTTTTTTAGAGACTCGCTCTGACAGAAAAGAGGAAGCTGTTGACTACAGAACTGGTCAAAACGGTGGAATAGTGGAAAGACGTGCAGTGTATAAAAAAAAAAAGTGAAGTAGGTTTGTTCCCTTGAGGCCTCCATAAGTCATAATGAGTTATACAGATTTTAGACTATGCTTAAGAAATGCTTCATTACAAACGGGAGGCTTAACATAATGCATAATTATGCGTCAATCATGTTCAGAGTTATTAACATAAATTGCCAATTAAATTCCACAGATGGAAAAGAGGAACAAAAGAGATTGACTGGACCATTCCTTATTAATGACATTTTCTCTTCATGCATTTTCATGCTTTTAGATATGACAGGATGGTGGAAAAGTCGAGTGTGTGAGGTAATTCAGAGCGCTGCCGTCAAAGCGCTCGCTCTATAGATCGTTAGCTGAGATTTCTGTAGTTAAAGCTCCAAATACACTCATCAACCAGGATGAGTAGAAGTTTTAATTACGGTTCGTGCCTAAATGAGAAAAGCCCGGCACACATCTCCAGAAAAGAAAGGCAGCAACAGTTCACCTAATAACAAGTCCACCCAATCAATAGAGCTAGCTGCTAACTTCTTTGTCTTCTACAGATGCACAGAGCGCTATTCTTGAAACCCAAAGGCTACGCCGATAACACAGCCTCATTAACAGGTGTTCTGTGCTGGACCTAATTACCTCATTATAAGAAACAATAATCTGTGGTCAGTTGAAACCTTGGCTGATTTAATTAAAAGTGAATTTATTCATGAACTCAAAGGGGCCGTATGTGGCATCGACAGCAAAACGGCTTGATGTGAGCGTCTTTAATAAAAACATTTTTTTTTTTTTTTTTTTTTTACAAAATCTCCATCATTCAGTTCTTAAAAACTGAAATATTTAGGAACATGAAATGAAAATAAAGAGTGTCTCAGCAGACTTAGAAGGCCTGACATCTGGCCTAAGTATCACATGTGCCTGGAATCCTGGGTCATTAGCCATCATCAGCCGGAGCCAGAGAGAGCACAACTGGCCGTGCACTCTCTGGGTGGGTAGATGCCGCTCACAGGCATCTGTTGGCTGATGCATCAAACTGGGGATCCATTACTTTCCTCTGAGTGGGTTGGCTGCCTAAAGATGCTGCATTGCTGCAGTTCTAAAAGAGGCAGTGGCTGACCGGGGGACGCATGTATTGGAGGAGGCATGTGCTTGTCCTCACCCTCCTAGTGTCGGGAGCATTGCAAGTGATAGGGGCAGTCCTAAAGAGTGGGTTGGTATATTGGCTCAGCTATTTTTTTGAATGTTAGCAAGCTTGTTGTTCTGTTAACTTCTCAGTTATTTTTGCAGCTAGTCTAATAATATTTACGGGGTTCGGACACTGTTATAGATTTTGCTTCATAGTCATACAAAAAAAACACTTTTGGGTCTGTAAAAAACCGTTTTAATATTAGACATGTGTAGTGTGGGGATCTTTTCATTCACCAATCGTTCTTAAGAAGAAATGACTTCTTTAAACCAACTTACGTAGTTTTCTCTGAGATTCTTACATTACCAGATTGTTTCTTGTTTGGGATTTAGTCAGTTAAAAAGCTGCAATTTAAAGGAATGGAAAATTGGCATTTTGTGCTCCTGGGCTCCTCCTACAGTCAGAAAGTATAATTTGATCTTTGAACCACAGACTGTGAGATTCAGAACCATCACTGTAACAGAAAAAAGCATGTGGTAGAGTAGTAGTATAGGAATTTACACATATATGATTTGAGTTATGCAGCTTTATGCAGTTCTCCAGTGTTATCCTGCTTGCTTCACCAAAGTTGCACTGTGCCATTAGCAGCGTGTCAAGCCTCTAGTAGCAACAACAGCAATGCTATTCTCCCTATTACTGTGAGTGAAGCATCACAATGATTTTAAAGCTGTTATTTTAAGGTAAAAATGCCCCATAGTGTTGCTTTAAAACATCATGAATCTGACATAGGCCTTTTGTTCGGACCTTTCTCAAAAACCTATTTTAGAAAATGCTCAGGAAGATATTGGTGAATGTGGCCCATTCTTATTGGATATAGATGATGTGAAACTCACTGAAATTGTTGAACATTCTCATTAGATATAGATATATTTATAGTTTACAGTTCAAATTTGTCCACTCAGAAAATATCCCAAGCGAAAATATCCCTAGTGAAATCGACTTCAGTCTGGAGATATCGCTAAGCTTAGATACTGCCGCTACTGATTCCTCACTGGAATCCACTGTACAAATGCTAACCTGTGCCAGAATGCCAAAGAAATTAAAGTAAGCTCTTGAAAGAGGTGGTCTTTGGGTTATATGTGAAGTGACCTGACTGTTCAAACATCCATTAGAAGTTGGGTCCAGGACAGAGAAAGGTCTAGATCAGGGTTGGGCAACCAATGACCAGTCCATCGCAGTTTGCTGACTCCCCAGCTCTAACAGACCTGGAAGGTGAGTTGAATCAGGTATGGTTGAGCAGGACAAACTGCAGAAATCTGGCCTTCCAGGACTGGAGTTGCCCACCACTGCTCTAGATCCTTGTCTTTGTTGAGGCCTCTTGATGCAGATTGGGTTTCAACCATTTCCATCAGGTGAGGAGGGACTGGTTTATTTCTGGCCCTATTGGCCAGCGTCAGAGCTGAAGGTAAGAAGAGTAGAAGACATGAAGTAAAAGACAAGCTGTGATTAGTTGCTAGGGCCTGATGGTAATCATGGGAAGTCCCTAAGATGACGAAGGACTGAACGAGCACCTGAGTGGCCTCCCCAGAGAGGAGGATCTTGTGGTCGACTGTACCAAAGACTGCAGGAAGATCAAGAGGATCAGGACTGATGACAGTTTGGCTGATCTTGCATCATAGAGCTTCTCAGTAACTGCTATGAGAGCAGTTTGAAGCCAGACTCTGTTTGAGGCCAGACTACTTGGGGTCCTGGAGGTTGATCTGAGTGAGAAAAAAAGAGAGTTGATTGTAGACAGATCAGTCGATCAGGAACCTTTGAGAGGAATGAAAGGAGAGACACCAGTCTGTAGTTGTCTAGTAGTGGCATCGTCAAGATTGGGGACCACACTGGCAGTCTTGAAGGCAGATAATACATGACCTGATGTAAATTATGGAGATGTTTAGGATGAAATTGATGAAAGCAAGAAGGTCCTTAGCAATTGTTTTGAATGGTGTGAATGGAATGGGATTTAGAAGACTGGGAGCTGTTTGGATTATCAGATATGAGAAGCTGTAGAAGAAGGTGGCATCTTCTGGATGTACACCCTTTATAATGAATGTGCAAATGCACATACACAGCTTTTGTAGTGCCTGTAGAGGAGTGTTGAAGATGGGAAGAAATGAACATGAACCTAGTGGCACCATGCTGCCTAATGCCAGGTGTCAGCTAGAGGGGTATAAAGCCCCCCAGCATTGAGCTGTGGAGCAGTGGAAGAACTGTGTTCTCTGGAATGATGGTGGTGGAGCTCCATCCAGTACTTTAGTTGGGGAGCTGGGGATGAGCAGGGGTGGTGATCTTCCAACATCCTGCGGATGCTCTGAAAACTAGTAGAAAGCCTTCTTCCCTGGACAACAACCCTTGATTTCACAAGACACACTGAATTAGCAGGTGTCCCAATACTTTTGTCTGTATAGTTTAAACACCGTAAACTGCTTTGCTTGATTATAGTGTGTTATTATTAGGCAGTTTTAGTCTGTACTGCGGACTGTGAGTCACCCTTGCGTTGGTCTAATCATTATTGATGGGTAATAACACACTGCCGCGTTGACCACTTCTATTGCATTCCAATAGAAAATCACAGCTGTCTCTTTCACTGAACCTGTAAGCTGAACCTACCATTACTGTAACCCTTAGAAGCTCAGGATGAATACTGTTCCTCTGCAGCACTGTTCAGATAGTTTGCACATAATTTTCATTCAAATGATGTAATTATTGTATATTATTGTGAACAATGATTAATTCTTTTTCAGAATGTATTGTATTGAAAACATTGTTATGAGGTTGAAAACCCACCACCACTGACCTGCAGCTTCCTAACCAAAAATAATTGCATTTGAGAATGCACAATAGCTCAACCCTATAGTTACTAACAGAACCACAACAGGCAAAGGCTAATTACCAATAGGAGTCCTACCTTTTGCTGCATGAGGTGCTACAAAGGGTTTTTGGTTCTGATGCCATTGAAGTTACGCTTTTGGTTCCATTAAGCACCATGTTTGCAATGGAGATAAATTATTGTGAAAAATCTTCAAATTGGTAACGGACCTTTACATCAAGTCAATGATCTTCAGACCTTTAACCTCCTAAACTTCCCACAGTCATCAGTGGTTCCTGGCTTTTCCTGTTATATCTCAGCCAGTTTGCGTTGCTTGGCATGTAGTTACAGATGAGTACTTTCTAGGGTTTAATAAAAGTCATTTTCATTAATTTAAGGTGGAAAGGCACAAGGCATCGTATTCAGCACCTTGACATTCATCGTGTATTAGAACAGTGCAAGATAGGGCTGCTACTATGACCCGAGGATCGCTGGTTCGAATCAATCAGCCATCAGCAGCCAGATACTGAGAGAGCACAATAGGCCTTGCTCTCTCCAGGTGGGTAAATGTCTCTCTCTCCCCTCATTACTCATTACAGTGCAGTCATGCTGGCCTGTATGGGTGTCTGTTAGCCAAATATGCACTACTATTATTAATTATAATATTCTGATGGTTTACCCAAACATTCACTCCTCCAATATAATTCTAACTCACATGGCTTCTAACTTGCATGCCCGATGCCCAATGAGGCAGCCTCAGTCTTTCATTCCAACTGTGTCATTCTTCAGATCACTATTGTCTGTCTGGGTCAAGCATCCTAAAGTAACACTGTGAGGCATTTCTACCTTTAAACAGCAGCAAGTCATTGTGATGCTCCACTTACTGTAATAAAGAGAATAGCTTCTCTGTTGCAGCTACTCCCGTCTAACTGCTAACTGCATGTACATACTATTAACTGCAGTATGTGGCTTTGCTGGGTAGCCCTAATCATATTAGTGCAAAATCCTGTGATACGATTACTCTACCACCTCAGTCCACATACTTCTTTTACTCTCAGTGAGAGTTCTGTATCTCTGAGCTTGTCCAGAAAATGTGCTCTTTAGGGATTGCAACCCATTTTAATTATTTTTCTCATACACATGTTTTTTTAAGGAACCAAATGTGGTTCTTCTATGGTGCAGTGCTGGAAGAATCACTAGGCAATACATGGCTTCTGAATCTTGAGGATAAAAAAGCATAGTAAGGTCAAATAATCAACTGAAATGCAGAGGCAGTCATTCGTTGCCCACCGGGTTGTTTTAAACAATGGCTGTCATGTTTGTGTGGCAGACACGCAGAGCGCCATTTACCTTCCCATGATAGAGAGAGAGAGAGAGAGAGAGAGAGAGAGAGAGAGAGAGAGAGAGAGAGAGCGAGAGAGAGCATAATGAGCAATAAAACGATAAGGCAGGTCAAGTCAGCTGGGCTCTTTCTTCCTTTCTCCCACCACCACTCCCCCTTTTCATTTCTCTCTTTCAGACATGACTGCAATCACAAAGTGTGTTTTTAGTGCCTCAGAAAAGGCTGACACTTTCCAAAGGGTTAGAGGGTTTGGACAGGGGAGGTTTGGGTCCTGCTAATGGAGATGGGATTTGATTTCAGCTGGGAAACCACTGATTTTGGGGTTGGTTATTCAGACTGTATAAATATAAAATGTAGAAATGCTGATTAATGCCTCCATGAAACGGAGTTAATTAGCTTCTTAATTGTCCCGCAGGCCAGGTTATCTATCATCAGAGAGTCTGCTGAGTTTTGTTGTTGTATAACATGGTCATGGCCCTCCTACTTTGACAGCCATCTGACTGTCATGGTACATAAAAAACCATGGTAATATTCACAGAGCTGTTCAACACACTGCTACAGTGATGATACATCTACAGAAAAGGAGTTATGTGGTGACTAACACATTGGGCAATCTTGCTTATTTCTAAATATTTCAAAGAAACCATTCTTCATAAGTCAGTGGTTGAGGTGAACCCCTTCAGAATGGTTTGGAAAACTGACTTGAATTTCTATACAGTGGTGGTGAATGGAGCCAGTCGTCGCTATTACTATAAGACAGATACAGTTAACTATTCAAAACCCACAGGTCTTCGGAATGTTAGCTCTGTTAAGTCCAGCTGGTCATCTGGGTGAAAACATACTCTATACTTATATCTTAATCAGCAGAGAGTGGACATTCATTTGATTTTGATGGACTTGCTGCTCTAGCAGAATGGCCTGACCTGACTAAGCTGGTCGTCAAGCTAGTTAGACTGGTTAATCAATTTGGTCAAGCTGAACATAGTAGATAACCAGCTTAGTCATGATGGTCATACTGGTCAACCAGTGTAATATACTGGTTGACTAGCTTGATCAGGTTTGTCATGCTGGTCAACCAGCTAAACCATCAACGTCAGCTTAACCAGCTTGGTCATCTTGAGCTATCAGGGCAGGTTTTGTGTATATATATATATATATATATATATATATATATATATATATATATATATATATATATATATATATTGTATATAAAAATGTAAGTATTTTATCAGTATTTTAGATCCAAAAGGCATCAGTCTTCATCAAGGTGCAAAGATCCAACTTCTCTGAATGGCTGTTTACATCTCAACCATTTAAATTATGCAGAACCTTTTGAGGGATTCTTAGAATTCACTTGTATCCAATGAAATAAGATAAAATAAGCAATACATGTTATTGGGTTTAAGATAGATAGATAATTTAGTGAAGTTCTTACTGTACTACCCAGCTGGCGTAGAACCACCCTCAGCAGGAGGGAACACGATAACCAGCTCTCCCAGCCAATGAGGCTAGGCCAGTAATCAATGAACAGAAGGTAGATACACACACAAGGAAAGACTGGCTAGAGAGAAAGACAACAGACAAACAGAGGGTAAAAATGTCCAAAGTAAAAATGTCCAATATGTAAATTGTTTGTGCCAGCAGGAGCCAATTGGAAAGAAGTACTTAAGATGGGCACAACACTGTTGCATCAGCCAAAAAAAACATTTAAGAAAAAGTAAAGTTAATAAAGTTATTTTCTTTAACTGAAACATGAAACTATCAGTTTCCGTTGGTTACATAATGGCTTTAGCCCAGTTAAACTCTTCTGAGGTCAGGTTCTGTTCACCACCATTGTAAATGCCAAACCTGTATTTTATATATATATATATATATATGTATGGACAGAAGTATGGGGAAATCTGCTCATTCACCGTTTCTTCTGAAGTCAAGATTATTATAAAAGAGTTGATCCTGCTTTTGTTAAAGTAACTGCATTGCTCTGAGAATTTGATTGCATTCAGCATTGAGCCGAGCACTGTCCATCATTCCAGAGAACACAGTTCTTTCACAGCTCAATGCTGGGGGGCTTTACACCCATCTAGCTCACACCTGGCATTAGGTAGCATGGTGCCAATAGGGTCATGATGTTTATCCGCTCCAGAGAGTCCTATTCTATTGGCAGTACTTCTTCTCTACAGGGACTAGACAAGCTGTGTGTGTATCTGCGTTTGCACATCTGTGGCAGCAATGGGTGCAACCTGAAGCAGCTGAATACATTCATTAGAAGGGGTGTCCACAAACATTTGAGCATATAGTGTATATTACAATAATAATATTTTAGCATAACATCGCCCCATTTTACTCCATTACAGTTGTGCACTTTTGTTGGTGGAAAATGAGAAATCAAGACTGTGATGTAACAGTTTTGAGGTTTAGCCCATTTCATGGCTCTGGTTTGGGTTCTGCTGGATGTTCTTTAGAGGTTCACGGTTTTAACTCTCATTATGACCAGATTAGTACAGTTATCCATTCTAGGACATTTTTAAACCTGGAGATAGACTAAGACAATAAGAAGGAAACAGGGCTTTGTGATAAAATAAAGCTTCTTGAAGATTTCCACTGATCTTCAGCTTTCGTTGGACACCTACAGAAACATTGCGTTCAGCATACACATGAAGACGAGGCCTGGAATCCACAAGGTAATTTCAGTGTGTCCAATCTCATTTGTATACCTTCTGATACAGTACACACAATGCATGCACATGCATTCCCAAACATACATACTCACACACATTCACACAGCTATAGAATATGTGATACATTCATAAAATATGCATGAAAGATAAAAGGCCTGAATTATGCTTCCTCTCCAGCTAAAACAACAGCATGACTCTGCATAAGCTTGGACTAAATCACTGGCAGCGCAGGCCGAAAGCTCGGGACTGACACGGGAAAGGGGCTGAATTATTTAGTGCATCCTGTGGCTTACAATCTCATCACGGCCTTGTGATTCGTTTTAACTCAAACTAACCACATAGCGTAATGCCTAACCTACTGTACACTGCCTTGACTGAATCCCCTGCTCCTCTGTACTGAATATGATCTTCAGCGTAGACTGAAACTGCTCTTTACCAATGTTACCTGTTATTGGCCAAAGCTCTCAGACTCCTGTTTTCCAATTGTCTTTGCTGGGGTGGGGTAAAAAGTGATTGGTGTGGAGCAACAGAGAACACCAATACCTGCCACTGAGCTTCCCCTCCATGTGGGAGATTCCCGGTCTGAGTCACTATGCTGTGCTTCACCAGTAAGAGTCCTTGGGTAAGACTCCTAACACCACATTGGTCCCCCTCTGTAATACGAATAACCTTGTAAGTCGCTCTGGATAAGAGCGTCAGAAAAATGCCATTAATGTAAATGTAAAATCGGCAGAGTACAAAAACAAACCGGGAATCCAGGGGGAAAATTCGCTCTGATTTTGCGCTGGAAGCTCAGTGAAGGCAGTCTGAGACTCTGAGCTTGGTCTGGGAAAAGGGGGCAAGTCTACCAAATGAGTTGGAGAGTCTGGCTCTGCTTCTAGTCTCTACTCCTGGACAGATTGGACAACATGGCGGACAGTTTTGGCTTCATTTCTATTGAACAGAAGGGACGGAACCACGGTGTCCATGTTTTGTACTTCATGTACAGGTTTATTTGACTCAAACAAATACTTTAAATAAAAAAATGGTTCAATCAAAGTATTTATTTGAAATGAAAAATTTTATGAAACCAAAAGTGGTTCTTCTTTGGCCCTGATTTTTAAATCTGGACCTCGAATCTAGGTCCCAATCCTGACTTTTTCTCATTGCAAATGAACCCCTTAAACGTCATATTACACATTTTTATTAGCAGAGAACACCCCCACCAGTTAGTACAGAAGTCCCTGTAGTTACTGAGTAATACACCTTAGTGTGTAATAGGTCTTGGAGTGTTAAGGGTTTTTTTGCCAGGTAGTGCCACAGGTACCAAGAATTAAAAAAAGTCCAGGGCTTAACTGGATTGAAGATGTCTGAGAAACAGTATGCTTTTGTAATCAACAGGATTTCTTTAGGTGTAGCATAAATAATATATAGTCTAAAATACATATTTAAGAAAACACAAACCTCATCATCCTTTCTTCCAATGGGCAGAAGTGGACATGAACCTCTTACATTTATTTAGTTTAATACATTTCAGTAATTTTTAAAGGATTTGAGTTCTGAATTTGATTTGTTATAGGTTTATGTTTTTATGTATTACAATATGTGACCTGACATACTGTAGCTAATACCTCTTTTTATTTTACACCAAAAAAAAATACCCATAGTCCAACACACCTCCGTTCCCATGCTGTTAAAGCAGAGGTTTCACTGCAGTTCTAGAAGTTACTCTATTAGTAGTTGTTTGAACTGCTGTTCTTCTCCTATTGAATTTTTAATAAGCAATTTTTCCTTTTATATTTGATAGAATTTCACTGAAGTTACAGCACTGTCCTGCTAAAGCAGCACCCCCACCCCTCTCATCTCTCAGCATCCCACCTTGCTACCATGTCCTCTACTACGTCTTGCGAGTGCACTCTCCTTTGTGTTGGAATAGAAGTCTTTGCCACTAGGTGTAGCTCAAGCACTCAGGTACCAGCAGCAGTGGCACGCAGAGCAGAAGATTTAAAGAACAAGAGTGTAGACAATGAAATGGGTTACAGTCCTTTTATTTAATGGCCTCTGAAAGCCACGGCGAAGCAAACAAAGCTGGCATTGGCCATCATTCCGGTGCCAGAAGAGTAAGACAGCAGTGTCCTTTCTCGTCCACCCCAGGTGCAAAAGCTCCATCATTTAAAACTGGCCAAGCTGCAGCTTTAACTGGATCGCTCATAAAAGATGAAGGAATCAGAGCGAGCTCCATTCCTGCTAGCAAATCTCATTCTTCTCTTTCTCAACCAGTCCACAGCAAAAATAAAAACTACTCTCTGTTTCTTCTCGGTGAAAATAGCTTTTGTGGAACTCTTTCTAGGAGTGGCTGCTGATATAGAGGTTAATGCAGCATTGTAGCCTAACTGAGGCCTTTCTTAGACATGCATAGAAATAATAAATGCTAAGGTTCTTTGTGTGATTCATGTGAATACATCTAAATAAGCTTTTAATAACCTTCTCTTGATGTAAAGATATATTTAATTTCATTTTTAATGGTTTTCCCTTCACACTCTTTTGCAGCACCTTTATTTTAAAGCCTGTAGTAGTCAATTTTACAAGCTAACTGTGGCCGCAGTTGTGATGGTGGATGTTACAAGATAACATTGGCTGTGAACATAGGACTGAATATTATAGCATATCATAGGAAAAGACTGTTATGGTTATTAATGTTACAGTTATTAAGTCGTGAACATCCTATACTAACCATGGCTGATCTTACAATAGCGAACATTATGGGCTAGCAGTGGCTGCTGCTGTAGTATTGACTGCTGTAGGCTAACTGGCTGCTGATCTAGTATTACATCCTTTAGGTTTACTGATTATTATTATTATTATTATTATTATTATTATTATTATTATTGTTGTTGTTCTTGTTGTTGTTTTTGTTCTAGCTAACATTAGTCTAGAGTATCTCAACTTAACTGATGTTGATCCATTTTACTGGCCATTGTTGTAGTAGTGAATGCTGTAGGCTAACTGGACACTGGTCTAGTGATATATTTAGTAGACTTACTAATTATTGTTCTAGCTAAGTTGCCAAAGTTGTAATAGTAGTGAATATTTCAGGTTGACTGGATGATGTTATATCTTGTTGATCATTGTTCTAGTAATGAATGTTCTAGCTATTGTTCTGTTTTCTTGTAGTATGTATATATATATATATATATATATATATATATATATATATAGGCTAACTACATGTTGTTTTGGTAAGAAATCTTGTAGGATTACTGATTGTTGTTCTAGCTAACTGGCCACTGTTCTAGCTATTTTTCTGTTTTCTTGTAGCACGTGTTACAGGGTAACTAGACGTTGTTCTGGTAAGAAATCTTGTAGGATTACTAATTATTGTTCTAGCTAACTGGCCACGGTTCTAGTAATGGCTGGTGTAGATTAACTGGCTGTTGTTCTAGCTTGCTCTAGTAGTGAATGTAGTAGATGGACTACCCATTGTTCTAGTAGTGGATATTTCAGGTTGACAGGATGATGTTAAATCTTGTTGATCATTGTTCTAGTGATGAATGTTTTAGCTAAGTAGGGTTACTGATTATTGCCCTTGCCAACAGGTCACTGTTCTAGTGATACATCTTGTAGGCTTATTGGCTGTTGTTCTAGCTAAGTTGGCACTGACCTAGTAGTAATATTTCAGGTTTACTGGATGATGTTCTATGTTGTTGATATTTTTTCTAGTAATGAATGTTGTAAGCCAGCTAGCCAATGTTCTAGCTAATTGCCTATTTTCTAGTAGTAAATATTATAGGCTAACTGGCCATTGTTCTGGTAAGACATCATGTAGAATTACTGGCTATTGCTCTAGCTAACTGGTAACTAGACAGTGAACTAAATGTAATAAATGTTGTAGGCTGAGTGGACACTGTTCTAGGTATACATCTTGTATGCTTATTGGCCGTTGTTCTAGCTAAGTTGCCACTGATCTAGTAGTAATATTTCAGGTTTACTGGATGATGTTCTATCTTGTTGATAATTGTTCTAGTAATGAATGTTGTAAACTAGCTAGTCAATGTTCTAGCTAATTTTCTCTTTTCTTGTAGTACATGTTTTTGGCTAACTGACCATTGTTTGGATTAGAAGTAGAATTACTGATTATTGCTCCTGCTAACTGGACACCGTTCTGGAGATAAATGTTGTAGGCTTATCGGCCGTTGTTCTAGCTAAGTTTCTGTTGTTCTAGTAGTGAATGTGATAGTCTGATTTGTTGTTGTTCTGCTGGTGAATATTGCAGGTTAACTGGATGTTGTTCTATCTTGCTTCCCACTGTTCTGGAAGTGGCTATTTTTGGGCTAACTGGCCATTGTTCCAGTAGGGAATGCTGTGTGCTAACTGGCTGCTGTTCTAGCAGCTCATGTTTTAGGATAACGGCGTCCGCTGCTATAGCGGTGAATGTCGTAGGCCGCTGTGCTGTGGGTTTAGATGACCTGAGCTGACAGTTTCTCCCTGCCCCCCCGGTGCTTTGTTGTGGATACATTATCTGAGTGTCGCTGTTTCACTGACAAATGGGAGGTTGTGTGTGTGTATGTGTGTGTGTGTATATGTGTGTGTGCAGTCATTATGGAGATGTCTGTAGTTGGACCCTCCATCACTTGGCTCAGTCTCTCTGCTCCTGACAATTATGAGTAGGTTGGAGAAGGAGACCAGGCACTTGACCTGATTTCCCAGAGATCAGTGACCGCTAGTCTGGCTTCTAGATTCTCGCAGTGCACGTAACTTAAAGTGACACTTGCCCGAAGCTGCCTTAGAGCGCACAGCCTTCCTCGTTCTCCGCAACCACATATGACAAGCAGGGAGTGACTTGCTGGGAAGGGAAGTGCCTGGTATTTCACCAGCAAAAATAATAATAAAAAAAATCTCAGCCCCCCGTCCCCACCCCCGTCCCCAATCCTTTCTTTCTCTCTTTCCTCCATTTCTCGAGTGCACAGCCCCCCTCTTGGTGTGGACAGAAGAGCAAGCAAGGCCTCCTGGGATGCAGTGAGGAGAAGAAGATTGCCTTCTGTCTGCTTGTGTGACTGTGCCACCAGCTCAAAGGTGAAATTACCCACAGCTCAATAGTGCGTGAGAGCGGTGAGATGTGTGAAGACTAACCTGCCTCCTATCCCTACATCACTGATGCCCTTTTCCAATGCAATGAACAAGTGTAGACAACCAACAGATCATGACATGAGGAGAAGCTCTGACCAATGGCAATGTAGCCGTGGAGATTTGTTGCTGTGCTTTGAAGGACAAACAGTTTTTGTTGTTTGGCTCAACTATACAGAAAAAAGAGAACACTACTAGTGATAATAATAACAATAATAATAATAACATTTGATTTAATAATATAATAATTTTACATTACATTATAATCATATAATTTTACTCATGTAATGCAACAATGTACAATAAATAATTTGAGACAATGTAAGTTGTGTCAAAATTACATGAACAAAGAAAATATTTGAAAATCACTTGGAATAATAATAATGATGATGATGATGATGATGATGATAATAATACAATTTCCCTGCTACTTCAAATTTGCTATATAATTACATAATTGTTATACAGCCTGTCTTATTTAAATGCCAGATATTTAGTTTACCATGGCCAGATCCAAAGAGCTCATTGAGGCCTTCAGAAAGAAGGGTGTAGATGCAGAGGAGTCTGGGAAGGGGTTTAAGAAAGAACTCAGAAGAGTTAGAGATCAGCCAACTGTTCCACTGTCCACTAAATTACTTACAAGTGGAACAGCTGACCAACGTGACCAGATCAGACCATCCTAGCAAGGTCAGCCCAACAGCAGAACCTCGAGATGAGTAAGGAAGCCTCCAACAGTACTAAACTATCATCACAGGACCTACAGGTAGCTCTCGCCAAACAAGAATAGGACATTTGGGACATTGTGATTTGGACAGATGAATCCAAAGTTGAATCATTTGGACTATAAGATGAAAGATGAAAAGGGAAAAATTGTCAATGGCGAAACATCCACAGTGGTTTTACCAGTTTATTGGATGAAACCACTGGACAAAAATTTGTGATGGTGAAGAAAAATAAGAATCAGAACAAAAATCATGCTAAAAATAAGAAAGTATTTTAAAAGCTGAAAGAGAATACATTTAATTAAAGATTAATTAAAGAGCCCATCACCCCAGTAAAACACTGAGTGTGTTTCCAGCTTCTCTCTTCCCTCTTAAGACAATGAGTTATGGCTTATCTCCCAAAGTCTCAATCCAACCATCCTCCCGCCCAAACTACCTATGTTTTCCAACCTAACATGTCTGCATTTGCCACCACACACTCAGCCTTTACCCCCTAAATGGCAACATAGAACATACATTGTAAAAAATCTACTTTGAGATGAAAGCAAAAGACACTGTAAAAGATAATTCCAATGCAAATGAAACATCTAATCTACCATGTTCTACTAACTGGTCCATTATGATTAATGCATATACATGAACTTTAATAACACTCTTTTTAACAATTATATTTCTGATTCTGTAATACCACTGAATAACATAAAGTTAGATGGCCAAGATCCCCAGAGCTCTTAAAGGACAGCATAACAGAGAACATGTTTAGCGAAAACCAGACACAGCATTTAAACGCAAGAACCCATATCAGCTGTGAAGCACAGAGGTGAAAGAAATGTCATGGTTTGGGTCTGGAGAGCTCTCCAACTCCAGAATCCACCGGTAGTTCTTTACTGTATCAGAGGAAGCTGCTTGAGGAAAATGAGAGCATCCTTCTAAAAGCTAAAGCGGAAACATCCTACAGCTGAAAGATTTCTGCATGGAGGAGTGGGAAACACTCCAGTTGATGCCAGGAAACATCAAAAATTATTATTTATTTTTTTTCGGGAGGGGGAGGGGGGTGAAGATTGTCCAGTTTAAATCTATAAAAATGGGGGTATCCTAACTTGTTCACATGACAGTATATATGTGTCTGTGTGTGTATAAAGCAGAATGTCAAAAAGACTATTTTGGCATTATAATTCTTTATCCTGGGAGGAATTGCCAGTTTGACCTCGTAAGAGACTGATACATGTAAGTCAAATAAATCGCAGCCCGACTGTCAAAAGAGAGTAATTTTCCTCTATTTAATCTTTTATAATCGGACCAAATGGAGCTGCCTTTGAAATAGTTTCTATTAAAGTTGAAGAAGGGCTCATTGGCAGTGCTGGATTGGTTCATAATCTGTATATTGGCTAAATGGACAGGCGGAGTGATAAGAGCTTGGTGAATGCCCCTCTGTTCCATTCTATAGACAGATTCTGATGATTCTCTGCCTCCTAATATGCATTTTGACAGCGGGCTCTATGAATTGTGTGTGTAAGTATGTATGTGTATATATATATATATATATATATATATATGTGTGTGTGTGTGTGTGTGTGTGTGTGTGTGTGTGTGTGTGTGTGTGTGTTCTTTTCCACTTCTTTTCACTGTAGCCTGTATTTTCTTACACTGTTCAGAAACATTTCAAACAGATCATTTGATTAGATTTGAAATGTGAATTTCTCAAAGGCAATTATTCTCAAAACTAGCTTTCTTTTCAGAAGAAGGAAAAATAAAAATAAACCACATATTGCCTTTAGGCTGAGATATTTTTTAACTGACATTCACACCAACCGGCATAATAAGAACATTAAAATGATTAGAATATATTCTATTTATATTTTGGAATATACCAACAGTAGTATTTCATTTATATGAGGGCAAGTAAGAAGGAAACTGGAATGAATCAATGAATGAAGTAAGGAGGAACATCATAGCCGTCTGATGATAATCATCATTGTCATCTTCCTCATCATCATCTTCCTATCCGCTTACTCCAATTGAGTACCCAATAATTACACCCTCATAAATCATTTTTTTTTTTGTTGGGGTTCAGGTTTTTTTTTTTACTCTGAGCTCAGACGATTCAGTGATTAGCCCAGTCCATTTCTATTCTCACACACATACATAAAACATTTGTGAAGTCTTGCAGTCATCAATCTCTGGCAAGTTCCTCCTTGGTTTTCAGGCAGCATCTGATGGCGTCCCAGGCCATGGACTAGGACCTGCAATGCTAAGGCTAGTAGGATGGGCCACATGCCTTATCCTTTAAAACTGTCGTTTGGGTCATTAGGCTGAACTGCACCATTTTGTAAGAGAAATTGGTTTGTCTGCAAGCTCTTACTGGTGTTGTGCAGCAGCATTTGAATTCTGCTGGTGCTGGAATTCTTAGTAGCTTAGTGAGACCCTTACATTTGTAAAGGTTTAGTTTAGTTAATTGAGTTAATTATGTTCATTTTGCTATGGACTGTGCACAAAATACATTAACTTCCAAAGAAAAGAGATGCTTTGAATTAAGCTGATATTCTAATTTCCATCTGAAGTCCTTAAACATGTTACAAATACTGAAAACACAATATTTAATGCAAAAATATGCAAACAAAATACAATAAAAGCCTCAATATTAATATATGATCCACTCATACCTTAACTTAACTTCTACAAACAACTCAAATGCATAAGTCATTAGCAGGTCATTAGAAGGTTCTGTTATAGTCCATAGTTATATTTTCCAACAATTGCAAAAATGAAAAATGACAAAACAATAATTCCCTATGGATTGAATGTTTAGACACTGCAAAAACTGCAGAAACTACAAGGTCTAGGGGTGTAACCTTCACAGAATCAAAACACTTTGGAAATATCTTGCTGCGTCTCAAAGTGGCAACACATTTCAATCACCTGGAGTTACGATCAAGTCAATATTTAAAGCTGACAAATTCCGTCTTCAGCACCCAACAGCTGGAAGGATTTTCAGCTACATTAATTGTGCAGTAATACGCAGATTTGTTCGCATCCACAGGGTATTTCCCTGCCAAAACAAATCTGCACCATAAAGTCTGATGGATAGAACTGTCAAAAGCGTGATATTCATCCTCCACCCTCACTTTCTCCTCCTGTGTGACAACTCAACTGCCCACCAATGTCACCCATAAAGCAGTGTCTAGCTTTTAAAACGAATGTGTTAGAATTGTGAACTTGAAGGTTTGCTCTCCGCGCTCGGGAATAAAACATATCAGTGTCAATGAAGCTTTTCATGGTGATGCAAATTGGATTTGGGAATTCCATTTCCCACTCCCTAATTATCTGATGCCTCAGAATGGTTCTGAACTTGGTGATTCGTCTGAGCTTCAGTGGATGAGCGTCTTCAGTGACAACAGATGTGGAGGAAAATGCCTCTTGAATAAATTGTCTCCTCAAAGTGACCACAAACACAACCTTTCAGAAGTTTGTTCAGAAGGGATGTTTTTATTCATTTTAAGGCAGTTTGGTACTGCAAGCATAAAATTACGCTAGCGGTAGTGTGCAACTTCACAATTAGTTATAATTACAGAAAATTATAAGGATGCTGTAAAACAAATAACATTTTAGATGTATCCATCTACCCATGTATCCATATTTAGGTTGTTGAGTAATTAAGACAAATACAATCCACAGTGTATGTTATTATATTGGATGTTAAACTTTAAATATTAATACATATATACATATACAACTTTTAATTATATTAAATATTAATACAAAAAAGTAATTCAGAACTTTTGAACGTTAGAGTATTTTACACCAAATTCAATCACATATAAGGGATACTATAGTATATATTCAGAATAACAGTAATTATCAGTAAATTATACAGATATTTAGTAAATTATCTTTAAAATAGTTTTGAAAAACTATTAATTCTGCAAAAATCCAATAAATAAAAGACCTCTCAGGTCAGCCTCAATCAAACTATTATTTAAAACCACACTATAACGTCTTGAGATTGATCTATGCATGCTCTACCCACAGTTGTGTTCTGTCAGAGTAACTGTTACATGACTTAACAAGCTGTAGAGAACAGAACCTGGAAAAAAGGTCTCTTTTAATTAAGATAAGATAAGATAAGATAATCCTTTATTAGTCCCACAGTGGGGAAATTCTCAGTGTCACAGCAGAAAGGGATAGCAAGACACTCGGATGCAAAACAAAAAAATTTAGGTAAATAATTTACACTATATACTATAATACAATATAAATAAGAAGTAAAAAAGCAATAACAATATTATTTACAGATTATTGCAAATGACTCTTAATTGCACATGGGGGGGGGGGAGTATTGCACATATTATTTATTATATACAAACCCCTTCCATAATACTTCCAGCTGAGCATTTTCACTCATATACTTCGTAACAATCAACCCAACCTTTCTGAATTATGGTTAATATCTCTACTACATCCTTATACACAATAGGTAGATGTGTCCAAACTTTTGACTGCTACTGTCAGCAATTTAGATGAACTGTACACATTCTGAACTGCTATGTCTCCAACCTACATAAATGTGAAATTTACCAGATGGTCCTTCCCTTAAATTCAGACTAATGGTGGCTAATGGTGATGTATACACTTGGTTACGTTCCAACAGCAAACGCTGCACTTTACTCTCCGAGAAAACTTGTTGCATTTGTGTTGATTCTGTATGCAAATGTGCTAAAATCATGGAGCCTTAATCAAGAAATACGAAAGAAAAAGAAAAGGCTAATACCTTCATTTTAAAGGTTTTAAGAAAAAAAAAATATCCCAGCATTATTCAAACAGCTCAAATGATTTAAAATGGGTTTTTAATGTATTGTTTGCCAGATGCCCACATATTAATCAAACTGAAGTGTTAGAAGAAGGCTTTGTGCCCATTGGGCTTGTGAACAGGAGCAGCGTTCATATTCACCTAAACTCATCAATATGTCATCGACTTCAGAAGAATGTAAATGAATCTGGTAGAGAAAAGAAGGAAGAAAGGCAGAGCAATGAGATTTCTCCCCATTTCTCCACTTTCTCTTTCTCACTGCTCTGCAGGTGACAATAATTAATCACGCTACTATTAAGTGGACGGGGTGCAGGGGTAATAGATCAATTGACAAGCAGATGATAAGAATAGATGGAGGAGATAACCTTGGGCACAGTGGAGAGGATGGATGAAGGCCATTGCAGCCGTGATCACCTGACTCACCCTCACACTGTGTTCACAGTAAAAAAAAAAAAAAAAAAATATATATATATATATATAAGGGACACTCCATTAAAAAGAGCTTAATATTCAGAATCTATACTATTCATTTCTTTTATTCATTAATCACCCGTCTATTCGTTCACCCATTTATATATTCATCCACCCATCCATTCACCCACCTATATGTATTAAGTCATTAACCCGCCCAACCATCCTCTGTCATGCAGTGTAAATATCTGCCCATGCAGTTCATACATCCATAAATTCATAACACGCACTGATTGATCAATTCAATAATTTGTTAATTCATTCATACTTAATATTATGTCCCATACATCTGTTTGTTTATTTATCATTTCATTCATTCTTTCAAACATCATCTATCCACCAATATGTTTATTGATTATTATCCATTTATATATCCACCCATCCATTCACCCTCTCATTTACCATTTATATATTCAACCATCTATCTATCCATTCACCTACCCATCTATTACTTCATTCATCCATCCATCCATCTCCCCAGTTATCCATCCACCCATTACCATGCCAGCCATTCATCCATCCATCCATTCATCCATTATCCATCTACCTACTTGCCCATCCACCCACCTATTCAGACATCAACTCACCACCCATATGTCTATTAAATCATGCATTCATTTATTTGTCCACTTAAATGTTCGTCCAATCCATTTATACATCTATTCATACAATCCCATTTATACATCATAATTGGTCAATTCATTCATTCATTCATTCATTCATACATAATGTTATACTCTTGCTTTTTCATCTATTTGCTCATTTGTTGATTATTGATTCCCATACCTTATCTATCAATATATATTTCTGTCTATTAATTTACATCCATTTATCCCTCAATCCATCCATCTATTCATCCACTTACCACTAATACATACATTCTTTCATCCATCCATTCATCCTCTCATTCTCCATTTATATATTCAACCATGTATCCATCCATTCACTTACTTATCTATTATTTGATTCATTTATGTAATTGCTCAGTTATCTATCCATCTAAGTACTCATTAATCCACTCACCACTTATACATACATCCATCTATTAACCCACAAATTCATCCATTCATTATTCATCTATCCACTTGCCCATTCAGCTAAACTAAGCTACTTATTTAGACATCCACTCACCATGAACATTTATTAAATCATGCATTCATTCATTTGTCCATTTATATATTCATCCAATCCATTCATACATCCTTTCACCACACATTAATTGGTCAGTTCATTCATTAATCCATTCATATTTAATATTATATTCTTGCATTTGCCCATTGATTTATTATTGATTTTCATACATTATCTATCTATCTATCTATCTATCTATCTAGCTAGCTATCTATCTATCTATCTATCTATTAATTTGTCCATTCATATATTCATACATTCATTTATCCCTCAGTCCATCATCCATTCAGCCACTCATTCACCCATTCATCCCTCTGTCTATTCATTCACCTTCCATTCTTTCAGATAATTCCACCGAGTTATCCACCATCCATTGATCGATCAATCATTAAATCCATCCATCCTTAACCTGCCATAACCTATGCCATTCATCCATCCATAGCATCCATCCACCTACTCATTCATCCACTGCGGGGCAGTGGTGGTTCAGCGGTTAGAGCGCCAGGATATTGATAACAGGGTTGTGGGTTCGATTCCCGGGCTTGGCAAGCTGCCGCTGTTGGGCCCTTGAGCAAGGCCCTTTACCCTCTCTGCTCCCCGGGCGCTGGAGTTGGCTGCCCACCGCTCTGTGTGTGTGTGTGTGTGTGTGTGTGTGTGTGTGTGTGTGTGTGTGTGTGTGTGTGTGTGTGTGTGTGTGTGTGTGTGTGTGTACTCACTGCCCCTAGCTCACTAGTGTGTGTGAGTGTGTTCACTACCACAGATGGGTTAAATGCAGAGGACCCATTTCGCTGTACAGTGTACACTGTACAATGACAAATACGTGCACCTTTACCTTTACTTACCACCTCTAACATACATTGCTCCATCCATCTATTCATCCATTCATTCATCCATCCATATTATCATTTGTTTACCCATCTATTTATTTATCTGCCAATCTATTAAATAATTCATCCATCCATCCATCCATTATCTATCTACCCATTTGCCCATTCAGTCATCTGTTCCCCACCCATCCATCCACCCATTCATCCCATTTAACTGATTTCTTTATTCAGACACAGTGCTTTCAGTTCAGTTCTATTCAGTGCTGCATTATTATTTATTTTTTTACTCAAAACCGATAAAAGGTTTCAGCACATATGTGAGAAGGAGGCGGTAAAAGCAAAATAAAACCAATGAGATGAAAGGGAGGTGAGCAATGTGGAGTGTAAATGGAAAGAGGAGAGAAACAAACAAGCAAGTAAACAAACAAGAAAACAAACCGCCACACAAAGAGGCATAAGAGAGTTATGGTATCAGTAGCATGACATCAGAATTTGCTCCACTCTCCATTCAAATGCTGATCTACATGAGATGAAGCAGGCATTTGATTAACACGTCTCCCATTTTCCATTTACTCGCTTTAGCAGATTATTCTTCCTCTACTTCTTGTCAAAGCTCGCCGTAGTCAGAAGTGGAATGGTTTGCCACCGGTGGTACTTAAGGGAGCAGCATAACGACACATTATTGTCTGCCCTAAAGGAAAAAGGACTCTTTGAGCAGTAAATTGCTTACTGAGACTCCAAACACTGTCATTGGAAACACAGATAAATAAGATAACAAGTTTCTGCGGCATCTTTGAATCAACAGCCTCCTGGTACCTGAGAGGACTGCTGTTTAAAGTGGCAAAGACAGAACAGCACTTCTGTCCTCAATGAAAAACACACTTTACACACTTTGCACAATTACCTGAAACACAAAACCCTAATTAGGCCACAGCATTGGATTTGACAAGGCCTTACGTTATTTGAATCACTTATAGACGTTAAAATGTTCCCCTCTTTTTAACAGGTAAGACAACCGCCTTAATTTTGGCTGCAAAATAGTGACAAATAATCTGCTACTTAATGTCCTCAGGCTTACAAATAAGACTGTGATATAGATATTTTACAAATAATCTAAATGTAGGTATTGTGATATACACTGAAGAGGCGGAGCTACAGTCTATCATTAGGGTGAATATTAATAACGCTCTAAATGTAGGTATTGTGATATACACTGAGGAGGAGGAGCTACAGTCTCTCATTAGGGTAAATATTAATAACGCTCTAAATGTAGGTATTGTGATATACACTGAGGAGGCGGAGCTACAGTCTCTCATTAGGGTGAATATTAATAACGCTCTAAATGTAGGTATTGTGATATACACTGAGGAGGCGGAGCTACAGTCTCTCATTAGGGTGAATATTAATAACGCTCTAAATGTAGGTATTGTGATATACACTGAGGAGGAGGAGCTACAGTCTCTCATTAGGGTGAATATTAATAACGCTCTAAATGTAGGTATTGTGATATACACTGAGGAGGAGGAGCTACAGTCTCTCATTAGGGTGAATATTAATAACGCTCTAAATGTAGGTATTGTGATATACACTGAGGAGGAGGAGCTACAGTCTCTCATTAGGGTGAATATTAATAACGCTCTAAATGTAGGTATTGTGATATACACTCAGGAGGCGGAGCTACAGTCTCTCATTAGGGTGAATATTAATAACGCTCTAAATGTAGGTATTGTGATATACACTGAGGAGGCGGAGCTACAGTCTCTCAATAGGGTGAATATTAATAACGCTCTAAATGTAGGTATTGTGATATACACTGAGGAGGCGGAGCTACAGTCTCTCATTAGGGTGAATATTAATAACGCTCTAAATGTAGGTATTGTGATATACACTGAGGAGGAGGAGCTACAGTCTCTCATTAGGGTGAATATTAATAACGCTCTAAATGTAGGTATTGTGATATAAACTCAGGAGGCGGAGCTGCAGTCTCTCATTAGGGTGAATATTAATAATGCTCTAAATGTAGGTATTGTGATATAAACTCAGGAGGCGGAGCTGCAGTCTCTCATTAGGGTGAATATTAATAATGCTCTGGACTGTTTCACTTTGTGTTATGCACTCTAAAAAAAAGTTCTTTAAGAGTTCCTTAGTAAAAGAAATCACAATTCAAAGACCCATTTTAATGCCTAAATGGTTTGCCTGGTTAAAGCATTCTTCAGATTGGTGGAAAACATTTGTATATTGGTCTCTGCAGAATTTTTTAAACCATAACACCCCATGAGGTGGACCGCAACCTCTGTGCGTGTATTTAAATGATCAAATAAAAAATTCCATAATTTGTATCCATGTCTGGATCCAAGATATCCAAGCAAATGTTCCCGGCATCTTTGTAGATTTTGCAGCTTCTGTAGACATCTAAGACTTTGAGCCTGAATGTGAAGGCTCTCAGGAATTGCATCAAAAAGGGTTCCACTACCGGAACGAGCAGGGAACCCTTTTCCATACTATATTAAACCCTTTTAGCCTATTAGTGTGAGCATTGAGCCAGTCTTAAATTCAATCATTAAAACCACCATTGCACCGACACCTACTGAGTGAACTCTTTACATACAAGCCATTTATATTCGGTAGCTTCCACTAATGTAAATAATTCCAGCTATTTTTGCACATGGCCAGGCGCTCTGCCTCGCCAAATGATTATAATATCTGGTCAAACTCCCTCACTGAACAATGCAGACACACTTTCTTCTTCTTCTCCCTTTTCTTCTTTCTGGCTTTTAGGCTTTCAGCTTCATTAACTGCAGCCTCTCCCGAGGAGCGCACCCAATAATCATCTCCATGTTTTATCTCTTATTCCAGTGGATTTGCTCAAGGCCAGCTTCTGAAGTCCAACAAGTGGTCACTCTGGGTCTCCCTGATCCATTTTTGCAGTAAATGAGTCTAAAAGACCCATTATCATTCATGAGGATAAGAAGCCATTTCAAACACAAGTCCACAGCAAATTCCACAGTAATAGTTGCAATCGGAGATAGGAGCTAAGACCTCTGCAGGCTCAGACATAAACAGAACCTGGAGCGCAGAACGTGGCAGAACTGAAAACAAGCCTCAAACAACACAGCCCAGAACTTTGATTACTGATCTTTCTGAGCAGCTTTTGATGTACAGTAGAATCCACAGCCAATCAGTACCAATTAGTCATGTGACCCATCATTGTTATCCACTTCATCCAGAATCTATTAGGACTGTAGTACCATCATTTTATACTTTGCTATATCACGCTAACTGGCCAATTTATTAGAAACACTTAACTTGTATGCCCACTCTGGCTTCTTTATTAGAACCCCCTACCTTGCACATCCACTCAGTGGCCACTTTGTTAGAAACGCCTTCCCTGTTCATCCACTAACCGGCCACTTTATTAGAAACCCCTACTCTGCACATCCACTCAATGGCCACTTTGTTAGAAACGCCTTCCCTGTTCATCCACTAACCGGCCACTTTATTAGAAACCCCTACTCTGCACATCCACTCAGTGGCCACTTTGTTAGAAACGCCTTCCCTGTTCATACACTAACCGGCCACTTTATTAGAAACCCCTACTCTGCACATCCACTCAGTGGCCACTTTGTTAGAAAGCTTTCCCTGTTCATCCACTAACTGGCCACTTTATTAGAAACCCCTACTCTGCACATCTACTCAATGGCCACTTTGTTAGAAACGCTTTCCCTGTTCATCCACTAACCGGCCACTTTATTAGAAACCCCTACTCTGCACATCCACTCAATGGCCACTTTGTTAGAAACGCCTTCCCTGTTCATCCACTAACCGGCCACTTTATTAGAAACCTCTACTCTGCACATCCACTCAGTGGCCACTTTGTTAGAAACGCCTTCCCTGTTCATCCACTAACCGGCCACTTTATTAGAAACCCCTACTCTGCACGTCCACTCAATGGCCACTTTGTTAGAAACGCCTTCCCTGTTCATCCACTGACCGGCCACTTTATTAGAAACCCCTACTCTGCACATCCACTCAATGGCCACTTTGTTAGAAACGCCTTCCCTGTTCATCCACTGACCGGCCACTTTATTAGAAACCCCTACTCTGCACATCCACTCAGTGGCCACTTTGTTAGAAACGCCTTCCCTGTTCATCCACTAACCGGCCACTTTATTAGAAACCCCTACTCTGCACATCCACTCAGTGGCCACTTTGTTAGAAACGCCTTCCCTGTTCATCCACTAACCCGCCACTTTATTTGAAACCCCTACTCTGCATATCCACCCAGTGGCCACTTTGTTATAAACCCCCGCCTTATACTTAAATCTCACAGGCCACTTTATTATAAACCTCTACCTTGTACTTAAATGTTACTGGCCACTTTATCAGAAACATCTGCCTTGTATGCCTACTCTGGCCACTTTATTAGAAACACCTACCTTGCACGTCCACTCAGTGGCCACTTTATCAGAAACGTCTGCCTTGTATCCTTACTCTGGCCACTTTATTAGAAACACCTAACTTGCATGTCCACTCAGTGGCCACTTTATTAGAAATGTCTGCCTTGTATGTCTACTCTGGCCACTTTATTAGAAACACCTACCTTGTAAGCCACTCAGCGGCCACTTTATTAGAAACGTCTGTCTTGTATGCCTACTCTGGCCACTTTATTAGAAACACCTAACTTGCATGTCCACTCAGTGGCCACTTTATTAGAAACATCTGCCTTGCATGCCTACTCTGGCCACTTTATTAGAAACCCCTATCTTGCACATCCACTTAGTGGCCTCTTTGTTAGGAGTGTCTGCCTTGTATCCCTACTCTACCTTGCATGTCTGCTCAGTGGCCACTTTATTAGAAACCCCTATACCTAGGACTGTAGTCACATCTGTTGTTGCTTGTTCTGTCAGTTTCCCTCTACCACATTCTTTATTGCACGTCCACCCACTGGCCACTTTATTAGAAATGCCTACCATGTATCCCTATTCTGGTTACTTTACCCATACAGAAGGGACTGTAGCCCAGCTATTGCTGCATGTTGTGTCAGTCCCCCCCTACCACATTCATTATTTGTCACTGGTCAATTTCTGACCACAGGACCTTTTTGACCACATATAATCTGGGTGGTGGTCCATTTTCTCAGCACGCCAATGTTTATAGCGCCGGTATGATTGTATCAGGCACAACGGTGTTGCTGGAGTTTTTCCACACACTGCTGGGTTGAGAGTGCCTAAAAAAAAACCCGCCAAGAGAAGCTCTGCGGTCAGAATGTGTCTACTGATGAAGGACTAAACAATGGCTCTGCAATCTCTCACTGTACAATGGTTATGTGGAGCTACACAGCGTTTCAGATAAAGTGGCCAGTGAGTTTTCTCTGTGCTGCTTAATTGCAATCAAGCATGCACACTGTGACAGATAGTGATCACTGGGGTCTTAGGAAGTAAGTAACAGCTTCAGAAAGCAAGAGGGTTGAACTTCTCCACCAGGACCCATCAGTCCACCCACCCCCCCACCCCTCAGTAGGATCTTCTCATGAATAGAGGCCCATTTGAGAAAGTGCAGCAGTGGAAGCATTAATCCTCGTAATTTCACGTCCGCTGTTCCATGGCTGTCAGGCGCGTCAGGACACATTGGAGAAAAGCACTAAAGCAGCAAGGAGGCCCTGTGTCGTTCTCCGATAATTAGAATGCCATGTGTTCGTCCCTACAAGGTAAAACAGTTCTTGTTAAATGAAGGGCTGTCACACTTTAATTGTCTCCGCCGAGACTCGCAGGCAGAGGGAGGGGGGAGCGAGAGACGTAATCTTGCAAACACAGGGTAAATCATGAGGAAGCAGGAGTCTGAAAAATGACTCCAGCCTCTGAAATGCATCAGAGCATCATTTCCTGTTGGAAGACGCCTCAGCCCATGGCAGGTTGGATTGAATGGAGAGTGGCTGGTTTGGAAGTCATCTCTCTCATGTCATTCTGGGACGCTGCTTAGGAGGAGGCCAAAAATCAATTCATGTTTACTCTGTTTTCACATGGCCGTATCGATCTCCCAGCGTGATTAAAACACAAGCAGGTTTAACGTCAGTGTCAGAAATCTCAGAATAGCAAAGTGGCGTCCCAAGCAATTTCGCTTTGTGACGCCTTTAAGGTCATGTTAACCAGAATGGACCTCACGAAGTTATGAGGATGTCACTCCTCTGCTGCGTTCTCTCTTCACTGTAGCTTCCTGTAGCTGCTGCCCTCATCAGATTCAGACCCCTGACTCTGGCCTACAAAGCCAAGACTGGACCAGCCAGCCCCTCCGTACTTGATGGCGATGGTCAAAATCCTGATCAGCACCAAGAGCCCTTCCAGCTTCAATTACGGCTCGGCTCGACCCGCCATCCTTTAAGATCCACGGAAGACGAACGTCCAGACTTTTTACTGTCCTGCACCGAAGTGGTGGAATGAACTTCTCCTGGGTGTCCGAACAGCAGAGTCCAACGCTCGCTGTCCTCAAACACAGACTGAAGACCCTCCTCTTCTGAGAGTACTTGGGCAAATAGTAAAGTACTATGATCTCCATATTGACTTGTGTTTAGTAGAGTCTAAGATTAGAGGTATCTTTGAATTATTAGTCTTTTCAAACTAGCAGACTTTTTTATTGAGTAAATAGCAAAGCACTTTTGTGAGTCGCTCTGGAGAAGAGCGTCTGCTAAATACCGTAAATGTAAATGAGGAAATCTGGAAAGTCTACCTATGAATATTCATTTATTATGTATATCTATTCAGTGCAGTTATTTCAATACAATGGTTTCCATCAGACACTTTTGGACCATATGATAATGTAGGAGACTGACCTTCAACCAACTCCCTATGGTAAACATGTCCAGAGACTCCTGGATTAGTGCACATTCTGGACGTACAGGCTAATAATTCTTGGAAACTCTCAGACACCAGATACTGTAAGAGAGGTAGAACTCAGAGCCACCTGAACTTTGAGCTAGAAGTAGCCTGATTTCCTAGTCAAAACGTCCACATTCATCATATATCATTGATGAACGTGACCAAATGACCAAATGAAATGACTACACACAACTCACCACGCCGACTCACCAAACCCAGCATTACTGTAACCAAACAAAAGCTGCAAAATCAAATGTAAAATATAATCTCATTATCTTCTATAATCTACACCTTAATAAACCCAATCTCACCCGAAATGCAATCCAATAGTGATGCATCTCCCAGCTGGTCTGGACTGATGTGGTTTAACCTCTCCACAATTACACTTTTACAAGTTATTCAGTGTCTGTAGTCCACTGCAGGCTTGATTAAATAACACTCCTGCTTCTTCATCTCATCATTTACCTCCAAAGCTTCCCCCTCTATCAGATTTACACCGATCTGGCCGTCAATAAAGACATTTGCTCATCGTTCATTGTGGACTGATAAATGCTCTGTTTTGCTGTTTAGGATGCTTCAGTGCTGGGTTGCTGGAGATGAAAGAGAAGTGAGGTTTTAGGTTTAGTATAGTAACTTAGACATAGTAGCATTCCTTTATTTAAGCTGTCAATATTTGCAATATTCTACACTGTAATTTGATTAAACAGCTGATTTTACATGGAATAATGAAAGATGTTTGACATATCTCACTGACTAAGTAACATCACTGTTTGTAGGTCACATTTTTTTGTTTGTTTGTTTGTTTGATTGTTTGTTTTTTTAGAGCTGTTTGTAGATTTTGAGCAGTTTTAAATCAGATGCAACAGAATTGATCACATCACTGTGACACACTGTGATATCTGTCAGTCTATATATATATATATATATATATTTTACATTTAAAGAAATTACATATTCTACAGAAAATAGATATTCTATGCAAATGATTGTATACATGTTAATAAAACTCAAAAATCCCATTAATTCGACTAAATATTAATTAAATCTGAATATATAAATCAGGAGGTGAAGATAGTCAGTAATGATTAGACTGGGAGTCATTTAGTTTATATTTTGTACATTGTGTACATTGTGTCAGAATTCCATGATGAATGGACCAATTGAAAAATGCTCCAACCTGACTTTCATTAAAAGTTAAGAAGATTTTGTCCTTCTTCTGTCCCCAGAAGTTTCTTTATTTATCATCAGAGAGACCAGGACACCAGGAAGAACACTTCTTTCACCTTTTAGAAGTGTCAACTCTCTTTGGCAAACATGGGAACACAAACAGCTCCGGACATTTTTTACTGTGTGAGTTCCAAAGCTCAAAGCCGGTCGCACATCAAGAAACTAAACAATAGAGCAGCTATCAGAGATGAGAAATTACAGAACCCAACCACACAAAAGCACAGGAGCATAAGATATGCTCTCAATTTCAACCAGATGAAGTTGAAAAAAAAAATGGGGCATCTGGCAGCCATCTGGGTCTACCTTGAGCTGTCTGAATAGAAATGATTACCTGTCCAAGGTGCTCGAAGGAAGCCTGAAAGACTTTTATCATCCGTTAATCAAAACATCCAAAAAAGGGCAATTCATCAGAAGCTGATGGTCCCTTCTGTAATTAACTACTTTCAGCAAAAATGCAATCTCAGGTGGCAGATGATATCCATGAAAGTAAAGGTGGTTTTCAATACTTGCCAGATTAAGACATGAGAGCATGAGAGTCCCAAATATGCAAGTATATAAATATATAAATATATAAAAGGCCATTGTGGTTGATTACTGAAAGCTGGGGTGACCTTGGGTTGATTTAGAAGACATTTTCTAAAAGAAAGAATTGCAAATGAAATCATAACGCCAGGAGAGTAATGAAGGTTAACTGGAGAGCACGATCTAATAGACTCGTGCCCCTCTCAGCCCTGCACTTGAAAAATTTTGCCAGTGCAATACAGAGAATTTAAAAGATGTCGCTGAGATCTTGATATCACTTTATATATAATAGCAAATGAATAACAGTGGAGGTGAGGTTCTCCTTTTTTTTAAAAGGTTCATTATTTGACACTACGTTCTTTACAGTGGTTCCACCTCATTCTCTTACACACATTCGTCTTTTAAGTTTTG
Source organism: Salminus brasiliensis (assembly GCF_030463535.1). NCBI lineage: Eukaryota > Metazoa > Chordata > Actinopteri > Characiformes > Bryconidae > Salminus > Salminus brasiliensis. Next base: position 26,662,660 of record NC_132902.1, read on the forward strand.
ATTCCTTTCAGTGGTTTAATGCTTCTGAGGGAATTCTCCATGTGAGCCTTGGTTCCTCTCAGTGGTTCTCCTTCATGCTTTTAGGAAGGTTCTCCATTCGAGTTTTGGTTTGCACCAGTTCTAGTTCATGCTTCTAGGGGGCTTCTCCTTTTGAGTCTTCTTCTTCCCAGTGGTTCTCCCTCATGCTTTAAGAGTGTTCTCCCTCTGGCTTTTGGTTTGCATTAGTGGTTCTGGCTCATGCTCTTAGGGGGCTTCTTCTGTTGAGTCTGGATTTCCATTAGTGGTTCTTCATTCTTTTAGGAAGGTTCTTGTCTTGAGTTTTGGTTTATATCACTGGTTCCACCACATTCTTTTAGGAAGGTTCTCCTTTTGGTTCTTGGTTCCTCTCAGTGCTTCTGCCTTCTCCTTTTGAGTCATCTTCTTGCCAACGGTTCTCTTGTTGGTTCTTGGTTGCTCTCAGTGGTTCTCCCTCATGCTTTTAGAAAGGTTCTCCCTTCAAGTTTTGGTTTATATCACTGGTTTCACCACATTATTTTAGGAAGGTTCTCCTTCTGGTTCTTGGTTCCTCTCAGTGGTTCTGCCTCATGCTCTTAGACAGGTTCTCTTTTTAAGTCTTCTTCTTCCCATCGGTTCTTCCCAATGCATTTAGAGACCTCTGGGTTTGGGTTTGCATTAGTGGTTCTATCTCATGCTCTTAGTGAGGTTCTCTTTTTGGTTCCTGGTTGCTCTCAGTGGTTTGTCTTAATGGGGCAGTGGTGGCTCAGCGGTTAGAGCGCTGGGATATCGATAACAGGGTTGTGGGTTATGAAGGTTCTAACGTTGAGTTTTGGTTTATATCACTGGTCCCACCAAATTCTTTTAGGAAGGTTTTCTTTTGGTTCTTGGTTCTTCTCAGTGGTTCTGCCTCATGCTCTTATGCAGCTTCTCCTTTTGAGTCCTCTTCTTCCCAGCGGTTCTTTTTTATGCTTTTAGAGAAGTTCTCCTTCTTGGTTTTGGTTTGGTTTGGTTCCACCACATTCTTTTAAGGAGGTTCTCTTTTTGGGTCTTGGTTCCTCTCAGTGCTTCTCCTTCATGCTTTTCTGAAGGTTCTTCCTTTGTATTTTGATTTACATCACTGGTTCCACCACATTTTTTAAAGGAGGTTCTCTTTTTGGGTCTTGGTTCCTCTCAGAAGTTCATCTTCATGCTTAATTAAGTATTATAAAACATCTGCAGTGGGAGGAGGCCATACTTTTAAAAAATCACAATCACAAATACTTCAGTTGATTGCAGCTATTTGGCAAAACATCTCTTCAAGGATTTTTGGCAACAGCTAAACTTTCAGAGCACAGAAGAACATATTTTGTCTGATTCTCTCTGATTTACCAACACGTCTACAATTTCTTCTAATCAGAAGTATATCCCGCACAATGAACTTCAGACACCTACTGACAAAGTAAAATAATGTGAGATGTTCTGTGAATGTCTCTGAACTCTCTGTGTAGGCAGGAATTAATTTGTGCTTCAGCTTTTCAGTCAGATCACAATTTTGAGTTCAATCATGTACCTTTTTTACTTGATTTATATATATATATATACCGCACGTCTGGAATACCAGGACTAAACAAGATCATCTCAGCGTCAGTCTCGAGACTCCAGCAGGAGTTTAAATAAGCAGGCAGATGGCCTTGAAAGAAAACAGTCATAATTGAGACTTTACTACCTCTCCAGTCGAGCTCCACTGTTGAATCCGTTTGAGTTTAAGGCCGGAGTAATGTGGATGAAATTGTGTCCGTGCTGCGCTGCCTGACAGTAGGCCTGATTTGTTTATTGTGTGAATTGTATTTCAAGTGAGATTAAATGTCTTGGTCTAAAACGTTCTGCGAGAGCAGAGCAACTGATCTTCAATCATGACAGGACAAAAAATGGAGTTGCCAGTCTAGTAGAAACCCTGCAGCTACACCCATCTGCAACTATCAGTTACATAGTATTGGTAAATCTGCATCCTATTGTCCTCTCAGTAGTTCCTCCACATACTAATATGGAGGTTCTCCTTTTGAGTTTTGGTTCTTCTCAGTGGTTCTCCTTAATGGTCTTAGAAAGGTCCTCTTTTTGAGTCATGGTTCTTCTCAGTTTTTCTTCCTCATTCTCTTAGGGAGGTTCTTCGTCATGGTTGTAGAGAGGTTAATTTTTTAGTCTTGGTTCTTCTCATTGGTTCTTCTTCATTCTCTTAGGGAGGTTCTTTCTTTTGAGTTCTTCTTAGTTCTTTTGTCTGGTTCCTCCTCATTCTCATAGGGAAGTTCTTTTGAGTTTGGTTCCTCAAGTGGTTCTCCTTCATGATGTTAAAGAGGTTCTTTTTTTGAGCCGTGGTTCTTTAGTGGTTCTTCCTCATTCTTTAAGGGAGGTTCTTCGTCATGGTTTCAGAGAGGTTGATGTTTTAGTCTTGGTTCTTTTCAGTGGTTCTCCTTCATTCTCTTAGGGATGTTCTTCTTTTGAGTCCATGGTTCCCCTCAGTGGTTCTTCCTCATTCTCTAAGGGAGGTTCTTTTGAGTTTAGGTTCTTCATGTGGTTCTTCCTCATTCTCTAAGGGAGGTTCTTTTGAGTTTAGGTTATTCATGTGGTTCTTCCTCATGGTCTTAGAGAGGTTGTGCTTTTGGAGTCTTGGTTCTTCTGACTGGTCTCTTTCATGGTCTTAGAGAGGTCCTTTTTTTGAATTGTGGTTCTTCAGTTGTTCTTCCTCATTCTTTAAGGGAGGTCCTTCATCATGGTTTTAGTGGTTGATTTTTAGTCTTGGATTTTCTCAGTGGTTCTCTTTCGTTCTCGTAGGGGAGTTCTTTTGAGTTTGATTCCTCAAGTGGTTCTCCTATATTGTCTTAAAGAGGTTGTTTTTTGGAGTCTCAGTTCTTCTGACTGGTTCATATTTATGGTCTTAGAGAGGTTCTCCTTTTGAGCCTTGGCTCTTAGTTCAGTGGTTTCTCCTCATTCTCCAAAGGAGGTTCTTTCTCATGGTTTTAGAGAGTTTTTTTTTTTTTTTTGTCTTTGTTCTTCTCAGTGGTTTGTCCTTATTCTCCTAGGGAGGTTCTCATTTTGGATTTTGACTCCTTTGAGTGGTCTCCCTTATGGTGTTAGACAGGTTGTTTTTTGGAAGCTTGGTTCTTCTCAGAAGTTCTTCTTCATTATCTTAGGGACATTCTTTCTTTTGAGTTCTTCTGACTGGTTCCTCCTCATTCTAATAGAAAAGTTGAGTTTGGTTCCTCAAATGGTTCTTCTTCATGGTCTTAGAGAGGTTGTGCTTTTGGAGTCTTGGTTCTTCTGAGTTTAGGTTCTTTATGTAGTTCTTCCTCAGGGTTTTAGATAGGTTGTTTTTTAGTCTTGGTTCTTCTCAGTGGTTTGTCCTCATTCTCTTAGGGAGGTTCTTTTGAGTTTGGTTCCTTAAGTGGTTCTTCTTCATGGTCTTAGAGAGGTTGTGCTTTTGGTTCTTCTCTTTTGAGTTCTGGTTCCCCTCAGTGGTTCTTTCTCATTCTCTAAGGGAGGTTATTTAGATTTTTGGTTCCTCATTTTTTTTCTTCCTCATGGTTTTAGAGAGGTTGTTGTTTTTAGTCTTGTTTTTTTCTCAGTGGTTCTCCGTCATTCTCTTAGGGGAGTTCTTCTTTTGAGTTCTGGTTCCCCTCAGTTGTTCTTCCTCATTCTGTTATGTCCTTTGGTGTCTTGATTACTGTCAGTGGTTTCCCTTGATTTTCTTGACTTTAGAGCTGCTCTCAGCTGATACACTCACCCCAGCAGCACACACATAATACCATGAAGAATGGACCACCTCCCCAATAGCATCTGGTCAGTGGTGCTCCTCTTCCATTAATAAACATGGTAGTGGGGGTCCGTAACTGTAAACCTACCAACTGTACCTATATAAGATGTCTAATAAACTGACCACTCCTGGTCATTTACCAGAACTTTCCTTGTGAAAGCAGACTAGACTGTTAGCGAGTCCAGATTTGTAGACATGCAGTATCCTGTGGGGGTGTAGGAGAGGTGTGTGCATCTGTAAGCCGCTCTGTTCCTCCTGGCGAGATTCAGAGAATTTGCAGTAATCATTACCCAGAACATATGCTGCATGGACAGTGCATGACCTTATCACAACCCTTTAAATGTCTCCTGCCCGCATGTCTTATCTGCATTGCCCACAGAAGTGGGCTGCTAACATAAATCTGGGACCTCCGCATCAAAATGTCAGCGCATTTTAGTGTTTGGTTTGGTCCTTTTTGTACTATCTCTTGGTGGACACGGCTTGGTCAAGGTGATATATGAGGGTGCAGACGGCATTACATTTATTTGCTCACTGGTGCCATTAAAGACTGGAGTATAAGAACTTCTCAGATTTAAAGCTTTAAACCTTGAAGCTGTTTGACAAGATGTGGCATGAAATGTTAAATGTGTAAAACATACGAGCTACACTAGGCATCACTGAATGACATACAGTGAGTGCAGTCCCAAATGATGACACCTGCACTGTAGCTAACTGAATGCACTGAAAAATGGATTTAGGATTCAAGGATTCAAGAGACTTTATTGACTTCATTCGCATCACATGTGGTACATGAGGTGGAACAGAATTGAGATCTCAGGTCCCAGTTACAATAAATTGAATAAATAAAATAATAATAATTTAAAAAATCTGGAATATAAGAAGGGTCGACATAAACAGGACAGTGAGAAAGCATGAATGAATAAGTAGTGGTTTACCTGGTTTACTTCAACATATAATAAGCCCTCACACATTACAGACGTCACATGACAGGGTTTACTGAGCATATAACTAAGCAGACACACCAGTCAGTCGTAGCAGAGTGTGAAATGATCATTATGGGCAAAGCATGTGATCTAAATGACGTCCAGAAGGGCACGATAAAAGGTTTTCGGTCAATTGGTGTTGTTCTACAGCCTCCGTAGTGAAGGTGTGCTGAGAGTGGACTTCTTGCACATCGAGTGCCTCCCAATGGCCTCCCAACAGTGGTGCCTCCAAGGGAACGATGACTCTGGCAAGTGTTACAAAGCAATCACCATGCCACTGTGGAGCAGCTAACCTCTATAATGAACACCTTCCTTCACCTAATACAGCCCACGCCACCATGTCTCGTTAGCGTCATCCGAGCAAAGGGTGATTATCCCACTATTAGGTAGGTGGTCATAATATTCTGCTATAACTGTGTATATATGCATATGTAGCGGTCAACACATTGCTAATAGTAAGTAAAGTAAAAGACAGATATACAGAATAATATATTTAGACAATACAGATACCAATAGCCAATAGTTTGATTTTATTTATATTTACATTATTATAGTATTTTTTATGTTATTAAAAAACTAATTATATTAAATGCTGTGGTCCTATATAAAGCAACAAAAGTGTTCTGATATTATTATTATTATTATTATTATTATTATTATTATTATTAATGGAACAAAATTTCCTTCTTAGTCCCAATTAGACTTCTCTGTCTTCTCTGGTTCTAATCAATACGAATCCATATCATCGCTGTCCAGTGAAAAACATGTATCTCCAAAATGGTCATTCTACTGGAGAAGTAGAAAATGTTTTTAGTTTATTGTGAGTAATTTAGAGCATTTCTATTGGTCCAGTCATCCAGAATTATTTACCCAGTGTACAGAAGCAGCTACAGGGTTTGAACCAAGGACAGAAATGGAGATACATGTTTTTCTTTGGACAGCAGCAATATTTTGAAAGTAATATAGCATGCACTGTTGTTGGGATGTCACTGTGCAGAACGATGCAAATACATATAGCCAACCATTTAGCCTAAATCAGTTTAGCTCTGAGGTTGTATAGAGAGCTTTGGCACTATACATGACAACCAGTCAAAATAGAGGTCATTTGCATGTGTTAGTCTTAAAGGCACAGTTTGATTATTACTTGATTAGATACATGGGGAATGGCAACCTGATCCTTTATGTAGATGTTCAAAAATAAGTGTAATTGATGTGTGTTAGCTATAAAGAGTATTTGAGTAATGTAATCAGAAGTAATTACATTACATTCGTTCAGATTTGCACCAACATTGTCTACGCTGGACGCGTTCATTGCCTCTGCATTTCTCCTCATTCTGTGTTATCAACAGGGAATCAAATGCCAGAGGGAGTTAGAAAATGTTTACTTTCTCTCTCTCTCTCTCTCTCTCTCTCTCTCTCTCTCTTCATTTTCTCCAGAGTGAAGTTTTCATATCGGGGTTTCCAAGTCTGCCTTTGCTGGTGGCACCAATTTCAGGGGCACCGAGGCCACAGAGACCAAGTGACTCGCACTCCCCATGGCTGTTATTTTCTAAAATGGATGCTTTGAAAGTCCTCCTGTGGGCTTCTTTCCGTTTTTCTTTTTTCTCTCTCTCTCTCTTGGCAGCGGCTCTATCAGCTGGGACCGGAGGTGTGTATTTACATGGTGGCCCACCTTGAATCAGGACTGACGCTGCTAACTGTTGGAGTCTGTGGAGTTTCATGCTCTGCAGCTTCAAAGATAGATGGATTGAAACCACAAATCCTCCGTGACTTTCTCTATGCATATATCCATGTGCTCAGGTGAATAGTCCTTGTAGACTGTCGCTTTGCTGTATTGTGTACTTTAAGTTAAGATAATTACATAACTAATTACATTCATTATTAATTAATCAGTCAAATTTTGATTTCCATCCTGTATAAACATGCTCTGTTCTGCAGATCTGGCTTTTTCAGTGTATTCTGGTGTCAAAATATGGAATATTTTATTTAATTTTAATAAAATACCTCCTCATCTACTGGGTTGAAAGTTTAGAATGAGCTTTTTCAACACTTTTGAGCTTGTTTCAGGACGTACCAGACAGAAATCACTCATGCTACACCTATAGTCATAGTACACACAGTTTCACATTACCAGAACCCTACTGTCAGTTTTGTCCCTTCACTTTTAGTCTGCTTGTCTTGTTTATAATAAATTCTTCAGCACAGGGCAGGCTCTGTTTCATTTGTATTCTTGTCTCATCCTCCCTGGTCTCTGCCCTAGCCCCGCCTAGTCATCAGTGTTCCCACCTGTGCCTTGTTTGTAGGTCTCCCCTCTCCTCATCTTCCCCAGGTGTACCGTGTCAGTGTCTGTGTATATGTAGTCCCGTTGTTTCAGTGTCTGGTCTTGAGCGTATTCCATGTCAGTTCATGGTGTAAGTGTTAGCTTGGCCTGTTGTTAGTTTTGTTATCTGCCTGTGTTTGTTTTTTGGTCCACCTTTGGCACCAGGCTCCACAACTGTGAAAAAAAGGTTGTTTAATTATGGTTAAATTAAAGCTGATTTGCTTTAGATTTAATATTAAACAAAACTTTAAAAGTCTAGTAAATCAAGATATTTATGAAGGTCTTAGGAGTGCTCAATGTCTGCGATTAAACAATTTCTGAATGGCAATCTATTGTAAAAGTGCCGTAAAGGGTACCTTTGTGTGATGCCATAAAGAAAATGTAAAAAATCTGAAATTTTGATTTCTTCAAAAATCTTTAAATTGTATTTTTTATTGGAACTATTTGTAAACAAAAGTCTCAAGTGCAAGAAATGTTCAAACAAGTCTTAATTAAATTAAAATGTAGACAATTTAAGGAAGAATCCTTACATTTGTAGGTTCTTTATTAGTACAGCTTATTGAGATAACACACATGTGTATCAGCTTTAGTTCTGACTTATGTAATTACACAAGTGCATTGTAATGGTTGAAACAGTAAAAAACAGTAGCAGCAGTTCATATAAATATAGTTACGCTTACTCTATTACACATTTATAATTACATTAGAGAGAAAATTATGTTATAAAATAAGTAGCTATATAAGTAATGATATAATTTAATTCAGTTAAACAAATCGAAAGTCCATACAAATTATATTTACATCAGTTGCACTACTACTGCAACAGTGAATACACCACCAGTAGTTATAGTATTGTTGCATGGATTATTAAAGTGTAATTACACAGTTATTATGGACTTCGCTGTCATGTTGGACCACATATTCTAACTTATTTTTGTTCTTAAAAGCATCCATAAAAGGTTAGGTTTATTTTCCTATGCATGGGTTTCTTTGGAACTATTTGTAAACAAAAGTCTCAAATGCAGGAAATGTTAAATTGAGTCTTATATACATATAAAAAAAAAGTTTTAGGAAGAACCGTTAAATTTGTTCAAAACCTGTATATCATGTGGAGGTTCTTTGTTTAGACTTTTTCCACACATTTGTTTTTTTAAAACTGCTTCTGAAACTAAACAGTGGTCCTTTTTACCCATAAAACCCATAAAAGTGTCACCTTCACTATATTTTAAAATTTGTATAAACACATCAACATATGCTTTTCTAAGGACCTGTACATAATAACTAATGTTCATCAGGTTAGGGACATTTCTTTTTATAAATTAACAATTATGAATTTTCAATATGCATGTCATCATCATGCAAAACTCTCAGAAATATCAGCTTTACATGTGAAGGAAAGCTTTCAATGGAAGTCAGTGTAAAACAGATTTTACTCCAAGTTTTTTTGGAGCATTTCTATTGGTCCATTCATCATGACATTCTGACACAATATAAAACAACATGCTAAATGTTTGTAAAAAATAAATAAACAAATAAAAACAAAATAGAAGTTATAAGCAATATAAGTTTCTTTGTATGTTTTGTGAAGTGGTGCTGTAGCTGCTCTGTTCACTGCAACAAAATGAAAAAACCTCGGGAGTCCAGAGTTGAGCTGAGATCTCGCAGTGCCGACCAGTGTGAAGAATTCAATTTACGATGGCAATATGAACCAAAAACAAATGTTCATTGAAAATGACATTTGTATTAAATCTTTTAATGATTCTCCTTTGAGGACAAATCCAATACGATTCTACATGAGCAGGGAGACTAAAGCGTGTCAATACCAAACCTCAGAGCTCAGTGGAAAGCAATTTTACATCCCTGCCCCCCCCAAATACCTCCAACATTAATCTTCTAACAGTTTCAAATGTTTATTCCCTGATGAGAGACAATTATGTTCCTGACTGAAGATTTATAAGTTCATTACTGCCTCAAATAAATGGCCACTCCAACCTGAAAATGATTGTGTCATAGTTTGCAATTATTACAAATTTAGCTGGAGTTTGTAATAATATCTTCATAGAAGTTAAATCTGCAATATCACTGCACACAGAAGCAAATTCATTCCCGCTTTGAATTAAATATCTTTAATAACCGTGTAATTACACATTAAAATTCCTGAAATTCACTGTTACAGATGGACTACAGTAGACATGTGTATCAGCTTTAGTTCTGACATATGTAATTACACAAGTGCATTGCAATGGTTGAAACAGTAAAAAACTGTAGCAGCAGTTCATATAAATATAGTTACGCTTACTCTATTACACATTTATAATCACATTAGAGAGAGTACACAGTTACAGAATAAGCAGCTTTATAAATAATGATATAATTTTAACAATTAAACAAATTGAAAGTCCATACAAATTGTATTTACATCAGTTGCACTACTACTGCAACAGTGAATACACCACCAGTAGTTACAGTATTATTGCCTGGATTATTAAAGTGTAATTACACGGTTATTATAGACCTCATCTTCACGTTGGACCACATATTCTAGCATATTCTTGCACTTAAAAGCAGATTTTCTATGACATGGATAATTGTAACTCATTAAGGCATGGACTCAAGGCCTCTGAAGGTGCCCTGTGGTATCTGACACCAAGACTAATGTTAGTAACAGATCATTAAAGTTCTTTAAGTTGTGAGGTGGGTTGGCGAGGCCTTCATGAGCATCAGTGAGACTTAAGCGCCCATGACCCCTGTCGCCAGTTCACCCGTTGTCCTTACTTGGAGCACTTTTGGTAGGTACTGACCACTGCATACTTGAATAACCCCACAAGACCTGCCTGATGTTTTGGAGACGGACTGACCCAGTCATTTATCTAGAACGTTACAGATGTTTGGTTCTTGTAAAAGTTTCTCAGATTTTTACTCTTCAAGAATGACTTGTTTAATATGTTCACCCCTTAATAGACAGTTAGAAGATAGTGAAGATCTATATATATATATATATATATATAGATATTGATATATATAAGTGTTTCAGTGCTGCACAGAAGTTCTTGTAATATTTATAAATGACTAGGAAATGACTCAAGGGTTTATTTTCTGGTTCCTATTCCAGTTGCTGCCTGTCTAGAATGCTAAACCATACCTGGACGCTTTGTTTCTGGGACCCTTTTTAAGTATTCAGGTCCACTTTAAACCTCGTCCAGTAAACAGGGTGAAGCGCACCCTGTTTTTAGCTGGTTGTTTCTTTCATGGTGTGAATTGTAAATGCTAAGCTAAGCTAAAGGTTTACAGCCTGGTCTCAGCATTCTGCAGACGTTACATTGGAGCACAGGAGGCATTCTGCCGCTCTGCATCTGGAATTACCCTCCGCAGCAACATTCACATGAAGAGGACGCTGGGGACTGAGCGCGGCGGTGCAGCAGCAGAAAGGAAAAATAGCGCGGCCCTTCTTCAGCTCCCTCATGAACGTATTAATTTGTAGCCTGGTCTTCTCCTCTTTTCTCGCTGTCGGTGGCCCTTGGGTTTAGCCTCCTGCACCTGATTCCTCTTCCTCTCTCCAAAGACCCAAGAGCCGTCCCCCATTTGTCATTGGTAAACACGACGACACTCTGTACAAGGAGGAGAGATGGGGGTGAGGTTGGGGGGGTTGGGGGGTTTGGGGGGGGTAGTACCCTGAGCAGGCCAAACAAAGGCACAACAATATCAGCATAAATCCTCTTAACATGAAAACACATTCTTCAAGACGGGGTGAAAATTCAGCAATTAGTGGAACACACAAGGCAGAAGAACTTAGTATGTATTTAAATATGGAATTACTGTATATAATTACATTTGAATAGTATAAAAAATGAAAATAAAAAAATTATGAAGTTTTTTTTTAATAATAATAATAATAATAATAATAATAATAATAATAACAATTATGATACATTTAAAAATGTCTAATCCAAAATATACAATTTGCTGTATGATTAATTTCCATTTAAGACATATAGCAGACGCTCTTCTCCAGAGCAACTTACAAAAGAGCTTCACTGTTTACTGAAGAAGAACCTTAACTAGTTTAATAGACTAAAATCAAAGCTCCACTAATCTTAGACTCTAAACACAAGTCAATATGGAGACCATAATACTCTACTCTTCACCCAAGTCCTCTCAGAAGAGGAGGGTCTTCAGTCTGGGTTTGAAGACAGTGAGCGTTGGACTCTGCTGTTCGGACACCCAGGGGAAGTTCGTTCCATCACTTTGGTGCAGGACAGTAAAAAGCCTGGACGCTCGTGCCGAGCCGAGCCGTACTTGAAGCTGGAAGGGCACGCACTTTAATTCATATTTTCTTGCAAACAGAAACAGTTTTTAAATGAACTTTAAAACGGTGTATATGAGCGTGTATCTAAACTAGTTGCTATGGACAAGGTTGCTACAAAGTTGTTATACTATCCCAGGTGGTTTGCTTTGGAGCTGCAAGGGGGTTCTATGATATGGTGTTGCTGGGCTGTTTCTGTAGAATCCAGTGTGCTTTGCAAGGCAATTGCTATAATATCCTAGGTGGTTGCTAAGGTGTTGCTAGGTGGATACTAAGCGTATTGCCAAATAAAGGATTACTGAGCTTTTGACTTTTGGTTTATTATACAATGCAAAAATCTCAAAATGTTTAATATCTTGGTCCTATAAAGATTCAATGACGAACCTTCACTTAACTTTATATGTCTATTTTACAAATGTGGCTTTATCTGGAACTAAAAGTGATTCTTCAACGGTTTGCGATGGTTGTTATTTTAAAGAGGCTAGTGAAAAAGAAGTGAAAACACAAATGTACTGAATGTTAAAAATTACTACAGGATTTGAAAAAAAATAATTTGGACTTTACTTTTGACTAAATCAAGAAGTTTGAGTTGGGTGAAGTCCAAAGTCCATCAAGACTCAAAAACGACTATAGAAAATGTTGACTACTTTATAGTTGAGCTGTTATTTCCATGTTTAGCTACATTTAAATTTCATCAGCATTTTATATCAACAGGTTTAATTCAGCACTTTTGACTCAAAAATGACATACATTACAGCAACAAATGTGGTCTGGACTTAAAGCTGCACTTTCCACACAATTGCTCTTCTTGGTTTAATGAACTATGAGTGAAATAATTCAAATCAATGAGTTACAGCATGCTGCTATCATTCTCAACGACTGCAGCTTTTAAGGGTTAAGAGATTTGTAGATCATCTTGGCGTAATAGCTCATTAATGGTCTAGCTAATTGATGATTATTACAGTGCCAATGAGCTGATAAATCTGTTTGCTCATCTAAAGAAGTAACATGGGAACTTACTAGTACTTAATGTTTTCAATTAATTGAATAATTTCTTAATCAGTCGAATCTATAGCCATATAATTTCTCTGCTGTAAAAAGTAATATGTAAATAAATTAACATAAATAAACTATGTCTTACTCATTTATAAGAAAGTTGATCAAACAAGTTAATGGTTTTACTGCTAGAATAATAGATAGATAATAATAATAATAAAAAAAAAAACTCTGCATTGTAAATTCCTATTCCTATGTGGCATCCAGGAGAAATCTATTGATATGTAGAAGATGTGTAGGAGAAAAAACACATCATTTACTGTAGTACATAGTCAGATATACAGAATATGATAAATGAGTTCTCACATGTCATTACAAATCCATTGACTGCATCTTCAGAACTCCAGCTCCTTGTGGAGAACAGTCGATGCATGCGTTTTCAGGACTGTTTAAAACATCCATGCCTAATACCCCTGATGATGGATGGGTGGACGGCTGTATGGCGGAGGCGGACTGGGAAAGCCTGATGAAATTACAATGCGGGTTGATTGATCTGAGCGCTTCATGCCGGCTGACTGGAGAACCGGGTTAAACTGATGAATAGACATTCATGTCAGAAGGTGTGGCTGAAGGACAATGCAGAGATGGTCAGGAGGTTTGACCTTCTCAATGTTCACAGATTCCCCACTTGAGCTAAGATCCAAAGCAGCCACCCAAAAACTGTCGGAGTTCGTCTTTCGCAGAAAACAGAAAAGAAATGACATATTTCAGGGCATATATTTAATTTGTTCATACATAAGTCAGCTATTTAGTAATAACTAGTTATTATAAAGAAAAAGACAAAAACATAAATAAATTAATTAAAAAATCATGTAGTAAAAAGCAAATCCCCAAATTTGTTCCCCTTGTTTAGGAACAGAACAAAATTTTAAATTTTAAATTAAAAATGAGCTGTTTTACTTTTAACAGTGCATTAGCTCTTAGAAATTAGCAGCTATTATGTTTTAGTTGTTTATTAGTTCAAATGTAATTAAAAAAATAAATGCTTTTGTTTTTAATAGTGATAATATTGACCGCTCAGATTCTCATGATTTACTAATGTATGTATTCATAATTTCCTTACACTCTGTTCACTTGCTTCTGTTTACTATACCACTACCACTACGACTACTACTACTACTACTAATAATAATAATAATAATAAGAAGAAGAAGAAGAAGAA
>NC_132902.1:26681267-26698767 GCF_030463535.1 Salminus brasiliensis
TCAATCAAAGTAGGATCTTGAGGTCAACTGTACCAAAGGCTGCAAAGAGATGAAGAAGAATCAGGACGGATGATAGATTGGCTGATCTTGTGGCACGGTGCTTCTCAGTATGAGGACAGTTCCTGTAGAGTGCACCATTCTGAAGCCAGCCTGGTTTTGGTTCTGGAGGTGGTTCTCCTCATAGAAGCCGACCATCGTCTGGGTAATGAGAAGAAAGTGGTGGCTGAAAAGGATGGTTCTGTCTAGTGTAGACTTCTTTAAGATTGCATGACCAATCTTGAAGGTTTTGAGGGTGGATGCTACATGATCCATGGACAAGGAGCTGGGTCCTGAGCAATCGCCTTGATCATTGCGATGGGATCTAGTGGAAAAGTAATTGCATCATTTGATGTGAGAAGCTTTAGCGCATCATCAGTAGAAAGACAAGAAAGCACATCAGAGATGTAGAAGGAGATGGATGGTGTCTGATGGCTAGAGTGGAAAATGATTGGTGGATCTGGTTGACCTCCTCAAAGTCTTCTGGGGAAAGGGAAGCAGGTGATGGTGAGCTTGCATGGTTTCGATGCAGATGTTTCTAGTGTCTCTCTGAGGAAGGATATCTCCACTGCAGTTCCTTCCACTGAGCAGAGGTCTCACTGCAATTTCCTCCACCTTCTCTCAGCCACAGTTAGCCATCTCCAGATGCTGTGCAGAAGATCTGTCCGCCATTGGACCAGTGGGGAAGATCTCGCTGGTCTCGAAGAGAGAATTGAAAAGTGAGAGTGAGAAAATGAAAGGGTTTGTAGCAGTCTCCAGGGGAAGAGCGGGGAAGGAATCGAGGTGTGAAAGGGTGGTTAGTTGAAGCAAGAGACGACTGGGGAAGGAGTGCAGGTTGTGGCAAGTGGTGGAGGAACATGTGGAGGTCGTGTGTGGGAGAGTGTGATGGATAAAAAGTGATGATCAGAGAAGCTCAAGTCCAGCATGTTGCCTGCTCTGTGTGTTGGAGACGACATCTCCAGTTGATGTCCAAGATCAAAAGGTGATTGCATTGGACTGCAGCATTTCTAATGGAAGGTTCCTCAAAAGATTCGAAATTGCAACAGTGCAAACAACGATGAGTTTAGCAGCTTTAAAATAGCAAATTTCAAGCTTCTGACGTGTACCTCCAGATCTGCCTATCCATCCTGGAGAGTGGGAGAAGGTAAATGCAGATGATGAAGCAGCCAGAGTTGCAGGGCTCTTAGGAGTGATCCACGTCTCTATTACAGAAAGATTCACAGGATCAAGAAGAAGTCCAATTAACACTTAATTTACACACATAAAAGCCTTGAAGGTTTGGTAACTGTTAATAATAATTTATAAATAGTTCTGATCAGAGGAGGACGGGTCGGGTCCCCCTTGTGAGTCTTGGTTCCTCCCAAGGTTTCTTCCTCCAGCTCTGAGGGAGGTTCTCCTTGCCACTGTTGTCATTGGCTGCTCACTGGGGGTCTTAGATTTTTCATGTCTTCTTACGTTATTTGTCTTTTACTAATTATTGATTATGTAAAGCTGCTTCGTGATGAAACCAGTTGTCAAAAGCTACACAAATAAATGTGAATTGACTTGACTTGATGCTGCTCGTCCCACCTCTGCAACTTACACTTCAGCTGAAGAGAAACCACACCTGAATCAACTAATGAGCACCAAGCTGACCAAGACTGACCAAGAGATTTTAACAGAACCTAGTTATCTTTCAAAAACAGTCTAACGTGGAGTATCGTGGAGTAAAAAGTCCAAGCAGAACCAGCACAACACGACATGCTAACACAACATCCCAGAGCTGTAGCACTCCTAAACCACCCTAATCAATAAACCTTCTAAATCTCCCTGAACCAAACTGGATTTAACTGCAACACAGTACTGATATACTGTATATAACGATGATGCATATGATGCATAATATTTGCACTATGATTATTTGCACAGCTGTACAGATGTTAATTTTCTGTAAATTGTTCTATTATTATATCTGGACATAATCATTTGTATATTGAGGTCTACTAAGGCTCCACATTTATGATTACAGATTTTATTTATATTTTTAAATGTACAGCTCTTTATTACTTTTAGTGCTTTTTTAAATCTATAATTCTTTATTCTATTCAATGTTTAGTGTACTTTTCTCTCTTAGTGTAATACTTGATAATCTGTTTGTTTGTTACATTTCATACTTGTGTTGCTTCACTAAGTAAAATTCCTTGACGAAACGAAGAGATTATGATTCTGATTCAGATTTTGGTGCCATTTTAGACCCATTTAAAAAAAATCTCCTCTTATTATTGAAAAGGACCTTTTAAACATGCAAGAAGTTACACTATGTGTCCAAATGTTTGTGGACACTCATTCTATTGAATGTATTTAGCTGTTTTAAGCTACATTTACGTTACATTTACATTTAACAATTTATGACATTTAGAAGAGACTCTTCTCCAGAGAAACTTACAAAAGAGCTTCACTGTTTACTGAAGAAGAACCTCAGCTAGTTTAAATAGACTAGAATTAAAGCTCCTCTAATCTTGGACTCTACTAAACACAAGTCAATAAGGAGACCATAATACTCTACACTCCACCAGTACTCTCAGAAGAGGAGGGTCTTCAGTCTGGGTTTGAGGACAGTGAGTGTTGGACTCTGCTGTTCGGACACCCAGGGGAAGCTTGTTCCACCACTTCGGTGCAGGACAGAAATAAAGTTGCACCCATTGCTGACCCAGCTGTACAAATGAACACACATACACACAGAGCTTGTCTAGTACCTGTAGAGAAGAAGTACTGCCAATAGAATAGGACTCTCTGGAGCAGATAAACATCATGAACCTATTGGGACCATGCCAGCTAATGCCAGGCGTGGGCTAGTAGAGGGGTATAAAGCCCCCCAGCATTGAGAAGCTGTGGAGCAGTGGAAGAGCTGTGTTCTCTGGAATGATGGTGGTGGAGCTCCATCCAGTACTTTTGAGATGAGTTGGGGAGTTAGGGATGATGGGGTGGGGTGGTGATCATCAGACATCCTGACCTCACTAACGCTCTTGATGCTGAATGCAATCAAACCCTTGCTCCAAGCCATGCCCCAAAATCTAGTAGAAAGTCTTCCTTCTTCTCTGGACAGTAGAGACAGTTACTCCAACAAAAGCAGGATCAACTCTTTTTAATACCCTTGATTTCAGAAGAAACAACGAATGAGCAGGTGTCCCAATACTTTTGTTTTTCCATACAGTGCATTATGGTTCTATGTACCATCGGCCTTCAAGTCTGCCAGAGTCGTGCCCATCCTAAAGAAACCAACTCTAGACAGCTTGGACATCGGCAACTACAGACCTATCTCTCTTCTCTCTTTTCTCTCAAAGATTCTCGAACGTTCCGTCTACAACCAACTGTCTCTCTTTCTCACTCTGAACAATCTTCAGGACCCTAACCAGTCTGGCTTCAAAGCTGCACACTCTACTGAAACTGCTCTCATTGCAGTTACAGAGAAGCTCCATGCAGCTAAAGCTGCCAGACTGTCCTCGGTTCTGATCCTTCTTGACCTCGCAGCTTTTGACACAGTGGACCACAAGATCCTCCTGTCTATCCTTGCCGGTCTTGGAATTACCGGCTCTGCATGGCAATGGTTTGCATCATACCTGCAGGGACGCTCATACCAGGTAACGTGGCAGGGCGACACGTCCGCTCCTTGTAGTCTCTCCACTGGCGTTCCACAAGGCTCAGTTCTTGGTCCTCTTCTTTTCTCACTGTACACTCACTCTCTTGGTAAAGTGATATCCTCCCATGGATTCTCTTACCACTGTTACGCCGACGACACTCAACTCATGCTCTCTTTCCCACCGTCTGACACACAGGTTTCTGCTCGTATCTCAGCATGCCTCACTGACGTCTCTTCTTGGATGGCGGCTCACCACCTCAAACTCAACCCCAGCAAGACGGAGCTGCTGTACATCCCGGGAACTGCTGGACCAAGAAACGATCTTGCCATCACCTTTGAGAACTCACTGGTCACTCCTTCTACAGAAGCCCGAAGCCTTGGTGTAGTCATGGATGATCAGTTATCGTTCTCAAGTCATGTTGCAAACGTAACTCGGTCCTGCAGATTTCTCCTGTACAACATCCGGAGAATTCGACCCTTCCTCTCTAGAGAGTCGCCCAGGTGCTCGTTCAGTCTCTCGTCACTTCCAGACTTGACTACTGCAACTCTCTTCTGGCTGGTCTCCCTCTGCGCACCATCAGGCCCCTGCAACTCATCCAGAATGCAGCGGCACGGGTCGTCTTCAATGTCCCAAAATTTAGGCATG
The DNA here is from genome assembly GCF_030463535.1 of Salminus brasiliensis. Taxonomy (NCBI): domain Eukaryota; kingdom Metazoa; phylum Chordata; class Actinopteri; order Characiformes; family Bryconidae; genus Salminus; species Salminus brasiliensis. The sequence continues at coordinate 26,685,569 of NC_132902.1, forward strand.
TCACTCCACTGCTGCGTTCTCTCCACTGGCTTCCTGTAGCTGCCCGCATCAGATTTAAAACCCTGACGCTGGCCTACAAAGCCAAGAACGGACCAGCCCCTCCGTACTTGATGGCAATGGTCAAAAGCCGATCAGCACCAAGAGCCCTTCGAGCTTCAAGTACGGCTCGGCTCGACCCACCATCCCTCAAAATCCGCGTTGATTTAAACGTGAACACACTTAATCTGAAGGTTCTACACCAATTCATTTAGAAAGAAAGTTCTCTAAAGAACTATTAACTGAAAGTTTTTAGGGGAGCTAAAATTAGTTCTTCCCTGGCTTTGTGCATTTGGAGTCTTTAGGGTTGTAGCTGTAAATCATGGATTGCAGAGTAATCATGACTAGTTTCTCCTCACTTCTGGAAATCTTACAACCTATAAAATACCCCAAACACCAGCTGACTCACTCACTGGCAGCTGCTGAAGTGAAGTGTTTACCATGAATTCTGGCTGAAGAGTCAAAAAAATAATCAGCTTCTTCTATCCAAACTTTCCTAACTCAAACCCAACAGAGGAGAAAGTGCCAAAGTCATTGCAAAGACATTGTTCTTTATTTGTAAAAATAAATAATAATCAATAGTTCACAAAAAGTTTGCTTTGACCTTTTCTTTTACTTAGTTTATTGTCTTGGCCATTTACTGTGATTTTTTAATCGTCTAATTCCATTATTTTAGCATCTAACCACTTAAAGCAGTATTTGTTTAAGGTTTCTTTGGCAAATGGTTTTATATATTTAACTATGAATTCACAGTCATTTGAGGTCTTACAAGATTGTTTGCCTGGTTAATGTTTCTTCAATCAAAATCTTCAACCAAGAAAAAAGCTTTCTTAATGTACATTAAATGGACAAAAGTATTCAGACACCTGCTTATTCATCGTTTCTTCTGAAATCAAGGCTATTAAAATAGTTACTGTCCAGAGAAAAATACTTTCTACTAGATTTTGAAGAAGCACTGCTGTGAGGATTTGATTGCAATCTGCAACAAGAGCTGCATTAGTAATGTCAGAAAGTTGAATGTTGGATAGTCACCACAAAACCTCATCCTCAATTCCCCAACTCATCCCAAAAGTACTGGATGAAGCTCCACCACCATCATTCCAGAGAACACAGTTCCTCCACTGCTCCACAGCTCCTCAATGCCTGGCGTTATTAGGCAGCATGGTTCAGAGAGTCCTTTTCTACTGGCAGTACATCTTCTCTACAGGAACTAGACGAGCTGTATGTGTGCATGTGCACATCTATGTCAGCAATGGGTGCAATTTAAAGTATCTAAATGTATTTATCAGAAGGTGTGTCCACAACTATTTGGACATACAGTGTATGTAGTTCTTTATGGGGCTTTTTAGAACAAGAGTTCTATACAGCATAGAGGTTCCACTTCAGGAGTGTTAGAACCTTTTAGAGAGTTTTGTCTGTTTACTTGTAAATATTTTATTGTTTGCCCATTTTTTACCTTGTTAAAAGTTCTGTGTATATTTATATTTTTTACTTTCACAGATTTGTTTTTCTGTTTTCGCTCTATTGCACTGCTGCCAGTCCTCGGCTGCACTGTAAATGAGGGTCGATTGATTGTAGAATGCAGAACACTCCAGCTAACTGCAATACAATGGTTTTAGGAGGTAAGCCCCTTTAAAAAAAAACACACCTCCTCTTTATTGTCTCCGTCTTGTTTTCTCTCCCTCTGAACAGCTGTTGCATTTTCTACATTTATTCTGCTCTCCTGCCCAGAATCATACAGTGGAAAGAAGTGAAACCATTTGGAAACGGGCTGCTTAAGAGCAGCGTGTTATGAAAACTAGAAAAACTACGACACGCCGAGAATCCGTTTCCCCTCCATCATGGGTAATAAGGAAGCCATGTGGCAGAAAGTTCCTAAATAAGGCTCAGCGGTGCCCACTCAGAAAACTCCAGAGAGATTTGGGCCTCCAGCCTGTCACCTGACATCCAAAGCACAACTAAAAGTGCAGTCATTATCCGAGAGAGGCCCAATTTCACCAGCAAGCCTGGACTCAGCAGAGAGAGAATGCTAAGCATATGCTGATCTATCACTGTCAAACGCACAGGGCCTTCTTACTTGAGTGAATGCTTCAGCAATTCAGACGAGTTCATGTTGACCTCATGAGCTACATGCTAACCAGAACTAGGCTTTGGTTATTATATAAAGATCAATGTTTACTAATTCACTTCTAATCAATTAAATGTGGACATGCCTGTACTGTATAAGGGTTGTTTTCCTCTGTGTGCAGGAATGGGATCTTTTTCAGCTCAAGTTCAGTCATTAGCTTTTAGCTGTTGATTCCTTTTCTAGATTTAATTGGATTCTGTTGTGTTGGTTTGGCTCCCGAACATGCACTCCTAAAAGGTGGGAGGTGGGAGGTGAAGTGCACTGCAATTAGAGTTTATAGACGTCTCCTGATTGCATTTATTTATTTATTTATTTATTTATTTTGCATGCACATAAACATAATCAGCAACACTGTGACACAACCACTCCCACATCAGTGAGATACTCAGAGAAACAGAAACTGACAGCAGAGTTTTATTCTTATAGTTTAAGGTTATAAGAATTTGTTTTGGTCCAATCAATAAGATGTGGGCGTGTTTGGTCATTTCTTAAAGAGCTCTGAATCAGAACGGAGAGTTTAAAGAGTTTAACGAGTTTAAAGAAAGGCTTATTGCGCATTAAGGAGTATTACTCAGTAACTACAGGCACTTCTGCACTAACTGGTGGTGCAATTTTGTTGCTAATGGAAGTTTGTAATGACAGATTCGGCCCGTCAGCCTACCTTAGGCAGTTTAAGGGGTTAAGGTTTCAGTTTCCGGAACGAGGCTCAGGCTCTGGACTGCTTAATAAATATATTATAAATTAATGTGCTGTGTTTTTGTTGTTTTATGGAAGCATCAGGGTCTTATCACACACTAAGGCGCATTACCCAGTAACTACAGGCACTTCTGTACAAACTGGTGGTGTCCAGGCGCTGTCACTGTGATCAGAGGATCGCTGGTTCGAATCCTGATCACGCTGCCAGCCATCGGCCTCTCTAGGGTGGGTAGATGGTGCTATCCCCCTCACATCACTCTAGTGCTGCCGTCACTGGTGTCTGCTGGTAGGTGTGTCAGAGCCAGGTATACACTACTTCCCTCCTGGTGACGTTGCATCAGCGGAAGTTCGGAAAAGAGTTGTGGCTGGCTGTGCACTTGTCTGAAAGGCCATGTATTAGTCTTGCCCTCATTAGTGTCTGGGGTGTTACATGTGATGGAGGAAGGAGGGAACACGTACGGTTGGATAATTGGCAATCTATATTGACAAGAAAATGGATAAAAATGTCAGCCGTCGCCCACAGGCCCAAATAAGGACTTCCGCCTTGTTTATGTTCATGTTCGTTTGGTTCGTGTGTTTCACCTGGGACTGGGGGTACTTAAGGAGCCGCGATGCCATCATTCTCTGCCGAGAATTGAACCATCTGGAACCTCTAGGAGGCCCTGAGGTATTCCCACGTTCAGGGTTAGGTCTCCCTGCTACTTATGCATCTAGCCAGGCTCGTTCGCTTCCTGTCTGGATTCTCAGGTTACCCACGCCCAAGCAAGGCGACCCATGCTCAGGTTAGGTCGGCCTTGCCGTTTGGTCTAGCGGCTGGTTTCCCAGCTACCCCTCTCTAGTCATTAGAGCACGGCTCTCCCCTTGTTTTAGCTTTAGTGTCCCCATGCCCAGGCTCTGCCTGCTGGTTTAGGTTCAGTGACCCTCTTTGATTTTCCCCTGTGTAGCCCATTAGCGTCTGCTCAGCTCCCGGCTCCTCCCAGTCCCAGGTTTGTTGTGTTCGCCTTTTCGTTTGTCACGTTTGGGTTTTGTTTATCACTGTTTCTCACTGGTTGCTGCTCATGTTTTGCACCCCTTGTGATTAAGCTGGTTTTGTTAATAAATCTGCTTGCTTTGATACCATCTCTGCCAGTGTTCATCCCATCTTGGTCTGAATCAGAAATGCATTAAAAAAATACTTCACTGTTCACCTTTAACAACGTAGGGGCAGAAAACACAGAAATCTTTTTGACTTTCTGGAGATTTATTTATTCTTTTATTTATTTACATTTATTTACATTGCGCTTGCATGCAGGAGCTCCACTAGGGATGTGAATGAGCTGTATAGGCTAAAATGAAGCTGACTTACAAAACACACTTGTTGAAATGTAAAGAAGAATGATGGGGGGTCCATGGGGGGGGTCCGTTTTCATGCAGAGCGAAAGTGTCAGTGCTTTTGTGAAACTGTCTGTTTATGTGCAACATGGAAGTATGTAGATTTAATCACAGCGTTTCATGTAATGGGACGCCTGAGGCACCAGTAATTTCTGCTGAGAGTAGCAGTTGTATTGACAGCGTGCAGGCCTGATTACACTCCATTAAAGGAGCTTAAGATTATCTTAATAGTAAACTGCTCACATGACATTGATTTCATCAAGAGCTTTCGCCCATTAAGGCTTCAAAAAGTGTCTGGGAAATGCTATCTTCTCTTTCTAAAGTGCGCGAGCAGTTCGGAGAGGAAGGCTTTGACTTTAATCTGTTCGGTTGAGGTGCTCTGATTTCCATAATGATTAAAGCCATGCCAGGCAACCTCGACTGTGTGTTCGTTCAGAAGTGTTTCTGCACAGCTGTTGCTTTTCTGCATAAATCCTCGGCGGGTTTTCCTCTGTTGGGGAGCAGGTGGGGGGCACGCTAAGATTTTTTGTTTGTTTGTTTTTTAGGGTTGATTTTCCTCCCAGGAAAAAGGAAGGCAGCGTCGTATGTGTGTTTAAGCATTTAACCCCCAGCTATCCGTTCTATTTCAGCCATCTGGAAAATGTAGCACATGTAGCTACACGGGTCGTTTTTTTTTTTTTTTTGTTCCTTGAAGGTGACTTGCTTTTGGTTCCTGCCACGACAGCAGCTTGGGGAAGTTTCCTCTGCAGCTTTGAGAGCTGGAAGCTGTTCAATTATTTAAGAAAAAAAATGAAACTCTGTTTATTGTACTGTACTACTGATTTACATAAGCTTAAAACTCAATTTGGCTTGTTGGGTTTCTTTGTTATATGAACCAGAAGGTCTGCTTTTAAATATATATATATATATATATCCTGTCAATGTCATGAAAAACTCCAACTTCTTAACTTTCAAAGCTCAAAGTTGGATTTGTTTCATACAGAGTTAAACACAGCACAACTAGAGCTTTTAGTAACACAAATTATGAGCATTAGAAAAAAATTAGATGATTGATTTATTGACTATTCATTCCAGTTCATTATCAGTGCAACCAATGTGCCAAGTATATATTGTGTAAAAAAAAATTATATATATATATATATATATATATATATATATATATATATATATATATATAAATGCAAAACTAATTAATGGGTGTATGTGATCACTAATCACTAATTCTGAGGCATTATTAGTTGAAATTATGCACATAAAGCACTTTTACCATCCTGTTATGCATGTTATTTATTTATCTATGATGAGTAGCACCTAGAGCAATTATCAGAAAATGAATGATAATGATAATGATAATGAAAATAATTATGATTAAGATAATGATATAATAGAGAGTGTGTTTATGCAACCAAAGTGCCAAGTATAGAGGCTGAATCTGTAATGCAGATTAACTCATTAAAAGGTTATTTAGTGTCTTTGGTGTCCAATTAGTGATGATATTTTAGAATATGGGACACGTTTTAATGTACTGATTATAAAACGTAAAACTCTTATTAACTCACAAACATTTACATTTACACTTTTTAGCTTAAGATGTTGTGTTTGTTACATACACACAGTTATACACAGTGAAATGCTTTAATAACAGGATAGAATACAAGGTAGAATATTAAAAATAAAAAGGTAAAAACATCTCTGTGAATAGATGAGGGTAATATTGAGGCTTATTATTGAACAAATATGTTTATGAATGGCTCTTAATAGGTAATAAACACCATTAGATAATTAGTAAGCAGTTCTAACACATAAATAAAAAGGGGAGTAGTGATCTCTTGCTTTACAAACAGTGACTCACATTCCTGCATACTGTAAATGCTCAGCATTGCTGATGATAATGTTTATAACTCTTTAACAAATGCTGATGTGTTTGATCATTTACATCAATGCCCTTTTGATGTTCATTATTGTTAGTAACTCATGATTGAAAGAATATTGACCATTTGAATATATATGGATTCTTTCTTTGGCAAGAGACAGGTCACTGTCTCTCACTGCCCTTTTTTTTTATTTAAACTGTGTATTAATGATTTATAAAGTGTTTATGACCTATGTAATAACCATTAATACAGAAATATTAAACTATGCATAAGAATTAGAAGGGTGGTCTTATTTTTAAGTGCGCTGACAGTGAAAAAAACATGCCTTTGCTGTTGTTTTTAATGAATTGTGTCTTTCCACACTATACACTGTAAATCCTCTTAGATCTCAAAAGACCTATTCTTATTTATTCTCATTAGTTATGCAAATACATGCAGAATCAATGTAATCTGTCAAGTGAGGTCAAAGATAGGGAATACGAAGAGCAATGGTCATCAATGAAATTCACATTTGTTTAGTATCCCCTGGTTACTGTCCCCAAGCTGAGGGCTGTAATTCTGCCTTGTCTTCGAGGACCAAACCCCTGATCACGCAGATGGTGTTGGAAACGTGCGTCGTGTCATGTCAGGAGCAACATTTCTGTACCTGAAGGCTGTGATCGATGAGGCAATTTGAAGAAGTTGTGTTGAGAGATACATCAGGAAGGAGACGGGCCCAGACAAAGCATGCCGAAATCCCGGACCACCCTGTCACCCACTGGAGGCCTTCTGGATCTATTGCAGCTCTCTAAGGAGCAATAAGTCACATGCATATGCAAAAGGCCTGAAGCTGCACGGCAAGAATTATCTGAGCTTGGGAAGTCGCCCTACTGTTAATACAGTCAATATATCTAATATTTCTCATTAATAAATTATTAAATTATCACTTCTTTTAAGTGAAGTTATTTGACTACACAACTTTTCTTGTCCTAAAGGGTCCATATCATGCAAAACCTAATTTCCCACATGGTTGACATCAAGAATTAGATAATTTAAAACACGACCTTGCCTCCCAAATCCATATATTTTGAAAGTATACAATAAAATACAAAGCATATACATGTTAATTTACAGTGTAGATATATTAATGCAAGTTATTTTTACATATTAAGCAGAATAATTAGCATAACAGGGTGGTAACAAGTGTTGATTGTGCATTATTATACCTAATAACACAGTTAATAGTGATTTTGTATGTGACAGGTCTACAAATATGTACTTAAAAATACAATTGTGAATAAATAATTAATAAATCATTAATGAATGTCTAATTAAGGCTTCATTCAACAATGAGCAAGACTTTAATAAACCCCTAGTGTGTTAAAGTAAAATATATTTGTGTAAAAACATATATCTGCCTAATGAGCCTACCACAGTTAAGCCCCACCAGTGACATCATAAGCAGCCAAACAGAAAAAAAAGTTGGAATTATGACTAGTTAACGAAATATTAAAAAGAATAAATGTAGAGCAGTGATCTCCAACTCTGATTTTGGAGAGCGACTGTACCGTCCTGCAGGTTTCAGATCATTTAAATGAACACTCTTATCTAGAACCTCTAGAACCTCTACAAACTTTATCACCTTTGAAGCATCATCCACATGTAGGAGAATGTAGAGTGTAGAATGTAGAGATTCCTGGACTGGTGTAGCATGATCTGTTTGACAAGCCAGAGAACTAAGCCCTAATCTGCCGTGGGAAGGTGTCACTCTTGTTACTCTAGTCTGAATATTTTTGGGTGGTGGACCCACTCCCAACTCCAACCCAGATATAACACACCCATATTTAACCAAGGACTTCTAAAAACAGTAATTAGCTGGATCAATTGGGATGGATTACGGTTATATAAGGGGTCGCTCCAGGCCAAAGGCCCACTCCAGCCACCGGGGGAGGCCTCGAGTCACGCCGGCAACTAATCAAACCCAACGTCCAGCGCCTGGGTGAAGGGCTACATGAGGGTGAAAGTCATTCAGTCATTCAGTGCTGGATCTTCAACTCAATCTGAGCTTTAGTGACAGCCGTTATCTCAGTCCTCGTTTTTCCTCGTGGCTTTCAAGGGCCTCATTACGTGTTGAATCTTATGTCAGTTGGAAGGTAGATCTCTAGGAGCAGGGTTTGAGACCCTGTGAAGATCTCCCAGTGACATTAAAACAAAACAAAAGAAAGTCTGGGTAATTGTGCAGCACTCTTGCAACAGTTTCATAATGATTGATGTATTGACTAGCTTTAAGATAATTTCACTTTTATACTGAGCGTCCCCCCAGGCTGGACGCTGAGGGCATGCGATAGACATGTAACAAGCTCCTCTTCCTCACCTACAGCAACTCTGTCCCTCCTAGAGCTATCTCCCTCTGCAAGAATGCCCAGATTTATGTATTGCAGCAGTGGTTGCAATTTCCTTTATACTCTATTATGCATTTGCTTGGCTGATGTTAGTCACCCATTGCAACATTCTTCTTCTTTGGCATGTAATCTCTTTATGGAGCCGAGCATTTACTGAAGCAAATCCGAATAAGAGTCTTGTGGTGCTTAGTGTCCGGGAATGTTATGGTTTGGATATTCAACCATGGCTTTTATACAATGAATACACTGCATAAAGATGAAGTTACGCTACACATGAAGCACAAGCTGTAGCTCAGCTTCTGCAGTCAGAGAAATCTCAATGGAAGTGCCTGGCCACTTTATTAGAACCCCCTGGTGTACAGCTAGAGACTGTCACGCCACTAAAAGACTGTACCCAGTAAAACCCACTGATTTGCAAGTTTTTAATGCCCCACATCCTCGGAGGGTGGAGACGAACGCACAGGTAAGCGTTGCCTAGATCCCGGCTGAATGCGTTTTAAGGTAAATGGTTTAAAATGGCTTTCCTTTGGTTCATTGGACAGCAAGCTTTAGCTAGCTAATATGCTTGTTAACATCTTGCCACTCAGGCGAGATCATCACTTAAGATGAGTGCCCATGCAGTGATGCAAATGGACAGATTTGCCACTGTCACAACACGCTAACTTTAACTACAGTTAACTCCGGTAACTGTAGCTTGTGAACTACATTTCCCACAATGCACAAGTTTTCCAAGTTGCCTTTACCTGTCTTTTAGTTCCATGGCTGCGTTTCAGTCATGATATCAGGCTGTGTTAGACATCCTCCAGACCAGTGGGTCCCAAACCTTGTCCTGGAGAACCCCCTACCTTGCACATTTCAGTGGCCTCCTGCTACAACACATTACCTTTAACTCAGGAATGGCTCATTAATGAGCTGATTAGCTGGGCCAGGTGTGTTGGTAGCAGGGTAAGCAATACAACTTGCAGGGCAGAAGGTCATCCAGGACAAAATGTTAGGACTCTGGACCTTCATCAGTGGTCAGTTCAGTTTCTGACCACAGAGCTTCTCTTGTCTCCTGGCTATTTTTGATGGGTTGATGGAGCCACTCTCAACCAAGTGGTGATACTGAGGTGTGTAACAACACCAGCAACACCACTGTACCTGATACACTCGTACCAGCACCGTGCATGCTACCATGAATACTACCATGTCAGAGTTACTGCTGTGCTGAGAATGGACCACTGCTCCAATAATATCTGGACAATGGTGGTCTTGTGTATGTATCCTTCTGCAGTTCAACAGCTTAACAGTTCTGGACACCATTGGCATGTGTAATTATACACAGTCCAATCTACTGGTCAAGCAGCAATATTGTACGCTGAACTGTAATTACCATCAGCTTAATCAACAGTCTAAAATAAGGGGTCCTTCAAGGATTCTGTATGGAACTATGACCCTGTGACACATTTAAATGTTTATATGGTTCTATGTGCAATAACTTGGTTCCCCTTTTACAAAGAAAACCTTAGATGGTTCTTTACAGGACTTTTACAAAAGGTCCACTCTGGTCAGTATTAAGTCAAAGAATCAATTTCATTACTACATAGAACTGCTTAGCCTGAATATAGTGAACCTAAAGGGTAAAGGTTTCTAAAAAAAAAAGTGGCCAGTAAATGGAAAAATGTGTTTTTAATAAAGTGGCCAGAGAGTGGAAGAAGGTCAGGGTTTCTACTAAAGTGGCAGGAGAGTGAAAGAAGGTGAGGTTTCTAATAAAGTGGCAGGAGAGTGAAAGAAGGTGAGGTTTCTAATAAAGTGGCCAGAGAGTGGAAGAAGGTGAGGTTTCTAATAAAGTGTCCAGAGAGTGGAAGAAGGTGAGGTTTCTATTACTGTGGGTAGTAAAAGGAATAACATGTTTCTAATAAAGTGGCCACTGAGTTGTAGACTGTTCACAACTGCTGGGAAGCAAATGAATCATTGCAGCTTCCAAAAGATGTTAGATGTGAATTATGACAGTCTTCTGAATTTTGGGTAATGCATAGTGCAGGGCAGCCAATCATAGCAGAGCTCATTTACATGTTAATCTTAAAGGTGAAGTAACAAAAACAGCCTATTTGGTTCTAATGAATGATTGGAAATAATGTAAATCTATTATTTTTATTTTCTTCCCAGTTTTAGTCATTTCCAGCTCCCACCAACTGTCTAGGACTCCCCATCACACAATGGTACCAGTGCTGAGAGGGGGCTAGCACCAAAGCTAGCATGTGCTTTGCCATCTCTTCTATTTCAAACTGCACTAACTGCTGGATACAATTATGACTTTGTCAAAAACTCACACAGGTGCTTCCATGAACATCTAAGGTAAAAATAGCAGAGCATCACAGCAGCAACCAAAAATCAATTAATACCCTGCGCTTGCCTTTGGCTAAACCATCCATTCAGCTGCATTAACGACCTGCATCATTCAAACCCCAATTAGCCTTACCCTGTTTTCCACCTTCACTATCATCATCATCATCACATGCTATATATCCAAGTCACACACAGTCATGTGAAAAACATTACACATTCAACTATGGTAAGACTGACGATGTTCTAGGACTGCTGGTATAGTCTTTACTCATCTTAAGGTTCTGCTATGGACTGAACTTGCTGGAACGTCCTAACCTGGTCATGGTGGTCAGCTGTTCCACTTGTAGATGATTTAGTGGACAATGAAACAGCGTCTGATTTCTAACTGTTCTGAGATCTTTTTAAAATTCTTCCCAGACTCCTCTACAACATCTCCACCCTTCTTTCTGAAGGCCTCAGAGAGCTCTTTGGATTTGGCCATGATGGTGATCTTCTTCCCCCCTCACTTCAACCATCAATCCAGATCAGACCAGACTAAACGTCTGAGGTTTAAATAAGACTCTAGACTCCTCCAGAATAATCCTCTCCAACCATGTTCTGATCATCTGAAGCTGATGTTCTGCAGCTGGTTCTAATTCTAGTAGTAATAAATGTGTGTGTGTGTGTGGGGGGGGGGGGGGGGTTACTTTACCTCACAGGAAAATGAGATTTCTGTTAATTTATCTTTTAGTTTAGTTTAGATAGGTTGCCTTCATCTCTTAAAACTCTTAAAATCTCCCACATGAAGATTGGAATGATGAAGGTCTCCTAATTTTGTCATGTATCTGTATATATATAAAGTATAGTTTTAAGAGATGAAGGCAACCTATCTAAACTAAAATGTATTTATTTTATTTATTTATTTATTTATTTATTTATTTATTTATTTATTTATTTTGTTATTTTTTACACCAAACTGATCAGAAATACGCTCAGCTTTGTGATGTGACTGACTCTTGCCTTTGAGGTGTTACATGTCAATCTCCCCGTCCTTTATTTATTTTTATTTGATCATCTTTTTGACTTACCCTCAAGCTGTTTACTAAATGAAAACACTTTCCCTCAAAGACTCAAACCCCACAGCCTCCAACATCTGTAATACCATCTTAAACACCTGAATCATTTTCTTTTTCAAGTGTATATCTGTGTGTGTGTGTGTGTGTGTGTGTGTGTGTGTGTGTGTGTGTGGCTTTGTATTGATCGGGCTAGTAAATGCTTGTAAACTTTCAGATCAGACTGACAAGCTGTGGCAGGAGGAAGAGCAATCAGCATAAAATCACAGAAGCTTCTCCTACTTTGATGCCTTGGAGTCGAACCCACAGCCTTTTACAGTGATTACAAAAGGGAAACATGACCAGCAGCTGTCAAATATGCTTATGATGTTCATATATTACTGTATTAGCATAAGTAGATGTTGGAGTGGAGTGGAATGCATCCAGCTGAAACCTGCAGAGACCTTTTGGTTTGATTTTGGAGTCTTTAAGGGTTCTTTGGCACAGGCAGTAGTTCTGTATGGGATAAACTACTCAGATAAACCTCAAGTATACTGAATATACCGGATTAATATTGTGATTTGACACATTAAACACCAGCAAATCCATTGTTTAAAACTCAGTTTTCACTATTTTCTTCATTATTAAGGCTCAAGTTGGTGGAAACAATACAAGCCTGTTAGCAGATCCAGCCACTAAGAGGACGAAGTGAGAGTGAAATTTCTCTCACTTCATTAAATGTGAATTAAACTTTAAAAGCAGGCGGGAAAAGAAAGAATGGCCGCTGAGCTTTTCTCCCTCTGCACTCGTTCTGGAGAGATCCTCTCCTCCAGCTCTCTTCAGTTTCAGGGCCGAAGCTGGAGCTCAGCAGGTGAGAGATGGAGATGAAGGCGTGAACTCTCTGCCCCCTCGCCAGCCGAGCTGGGGAGACGCCAGTGTGAACAGCCTGAGTGTGAATTCCCCACCGCAGCAGCCACCGCCCTGGGGAGAGAGAGAGTGAGGGAAAGAGAGAGAGAGCTTCCAAACCTGAAAACAGCTGGCCTCGCCATCTGCCTGCTCTTCATGCTGGATTGGTGGTTTTACCTGCGAGTCTGCTGTTGCCTCTGCCCGTTTACGATCATGTACGGAGAGACAGGCTGTACTGTAGAGAGCGCTGCAGTACCTCTAGAGATAAGTCACAAGACAGAGACGGGACAAACACTGTGCAAAAGTTCTAGTCCCTGTGTGCATCAGAAGTAAAAGCTGATTAACTCTGATATCAGAATAAACACTGATAATAATAACACTCCTACAGAAAGTGGTGGAGGTGGTTCTCCATCACTGTGTTCATCATTAGAACATCTCCAAAGTTCTC